>NW_026889750.1:8905000-9200000 GCF_033153115.1 Saccostrea echinata
TTAATATTCTCTATGTTGCGAGCTTACAGCTATTAGCTCGTCTTATTTTGTTGTACAAGATGGAATTCCCATGGGTACCAATTGCGCCCCGTTATTAGCAGACCTTTTTTTATATTCATATGAAGCAGAATTTGTCTAAAATCTTATACATGAAAAGAAGAGAACACTTGACGTGGCCTTCAACTCGACATTTAGATATATCGACGACGTATTGTCAATTAACAATGGTTATTTCCATTCTTATGTCGATACGATATATCCCGGTGAGCTTGAGATAAAAGATACCACAGAGTCTGACACATCTGTTTCATATTTGGATATTTTACTTGAAAAAGACGTTAATGGTAATCTAACAACCAAGCTTTCTGATAAACGTGATGACTTTAACTTTTCAATCGTCAACTTCCCTTACTTATGCAGCAATATACCTTCATCACCTGCATACGGGGTTTATATCTCTCACTTGATTCGATACGCAAGAGCATGATCTACGTATATACAATTTCTAAAACGAGGTAAATTACTGACAAACAAGTTGATGAAACAAGAATATCAGCAGTCTCGTTTAAAGTCATTATTTCCCAAGCTCTATGGTCGATACAATGACCTTGTCAGCAAATACAATTTATCACTAAGTCAAATACTGACTGACGTTTTTCATACTAATTGTTAGGCCATTATTTACACACTGAATTGTCGACGGATTTTTCCGTTATTTCCCGATCATGACAAGGAGCACACGGCGGGTGTGACCAGTCGGCAGGGGATGCTCACTCTTCCATGCACCTGATCCCACCTCTGATGTTTTGGAGGTCCGTGTTTGCTCTGCTCCTATTTTGTAATGTTTAATGGACTTTTGAGCTTGAATACTGTTCGTTGTCTCCATATATTTCATTTAGAAAGTGTGGGTATAAAAAATGAATTTTATTAAGTATTCGATTGTTTTCTAGTGAACAGTCTCATAAATCCAATATGAAAGTGCAAATTATAGAGATTTTAAATGTCATAAGATTTGATCAAATTCGTTGTGCAAATGCTTCAATATTTTGTGTGACTACCAAGCGCTAATACAACAGCATGACAATGACTCAGAGAACTCCGAATAAGAGTTCTAATCATTTACAATGGGATCTTGCTTAGTTCTTCACAGAGAGCATTTTCCAATTCCTGTACATTTGTTGGAGGCACATCAGTCGTACACATCGCTGAAGGACATCCCCAGTTTGTTCTACTGGGTTTAAGTCTGGCAAACATGAAGGTCATTGCATTCGTTCAATTGTTTCATTAGAAGTATATTGTTCAACAACTCGAGCCCTGTTTGGTATTGCGTTATTATCCATGAGATCAAAATTGACCAAAACTAGTAGCAGCTGTAAAAGGACAAACAATGTTGTGGAAAATCTCATCCTGTATTTAAGACCAGTTAACGGACCATTCCGAATGAAATACTGTTCCGTAATCTATCGGAACATAACCCACTCCAAACCAGGACAGAAAGCGGTTATGCTTAGCAACACAATAGTTATGGTACTGTTAATTCTTTTGGCGCCGCACACAGAGACGACCATATGGAAGTCCACACAAAACTTGGATTCATATGTGAACAGAATCGGTCTCCTAATTGCCAATGTTCATGGTTATTACTAACTCAAAACAAGCATTGCGAGATATCACAGTCAAACATGGACGGATATGCTGGCTTGTAAACATGCAAAGAGCCATAGCCACTTAGGGCCCTTTTTAGCCCTGAGAATTTCTAAAAAATAGAAATTGCTCAGTTTTGGTTTTGAAATGCAGTATTTATAACTTGGATCCTTGACTGTGTATCTATTGAACATGACGTAATTTTCTCTCTAGTCAATACATTATGACGTCATAAAATGCGTCATGTTTCCCATATTCAGTAAAAAAAAAAAACCCATAAAAATGGCCAAAAATTGAGGTATTATTTCAATATTTCATATAGAGCACAACCTCTGATCCAAAATATGCAATTACATAATGAACGATCGGTTTCTGAAGATCACAAAACATGTTTTAATTTTTGGATCGTGAGCTGTAGTCATATTTTAATTCTTTGCTGAAGGTAGTCAAATACGCATGTTTTCTGCAAAATTCAAGAACATTGCATTTTCTCAAAGCCTGTTTAAGGTATGTCACTCGTGAAATTTGTTATATCATGGATTTTTCGAGAAGTATATTTTGGATAAGTACTCATATAGTATGACTCAAAATCGCAGAGAGAATGGGGGGTCAGTGTGCATCTAACTGAGCTACGGTACAATTAAGTTGACCTTTTTGCACTTAAATTGTAACTCTTTGGTTAATCATTTTAACCGTTATCATATTTTATCAGATGTAACCATGGCAATAAACATAATCTTATTTTATGTAAAATAGTTTGAATAATATTTATCATTGAACAAATCATGAAAATTAATGCGCGTAAATTATTGTGTGACCTTTTTGCACTAAAAAAGTCTCATATTTGGGGTATTAAAAATCTAAATAGGCAATAGAATATTTTCTTGTATCAAACTTTTTACGACTTAAGTGCTGATCGGTCAAAAGTATCGAGAAGTTTAAAATAATGAAAGAAAAAGTTGGGGTCAGTGATGTAAATTTTGAAATATTGGTCAAAATATGCGATTTTCTGGCAAAAAACTGTGTAAATTTTATCTCGATTTCCTTAAAATATCTTCATTTCTTGGCAAAGTTTGTTGAACGAAGGTGTAAATTTTGTTATAAGAATATAAATTGAGACGTATATTTAATATTCCAGGCATATTATAACGGAAAATATTCTCTGAGTAAAAGTATATGAGGCTAAAGTTCCAAGATATTAAATTTTATAAATGTGTAGATTTGCAGAAATTTCTGCTAAATATCCTTCCACCACAAGAAATAGTCCCTTATAAATCTTGCTTCTTTATGAATTTTTGAACAGTTTTTTAATTGAATGTTGAACATTTTACATTGTTTAATTTAAATATGTTATAAAGATTGAATTGTAATAAATAGTTTTTAAGTAAGAAGTTCTGACTGAAATTTTATAAAAGGCTGACGAGTGACATACCTTAACAGTACCTGAATTCTCAAAAAGAAATTTTATTATAGGAAATGAAAGCACTAAGTCTCTACTCTATTTTGATATATGAAATGGGACAGAAGGTGATAGTCAATTAATTGATATAAGGACAGGGCCATTTTATGCAAAAAATGAAACTAGCTCTTTGCTGCAGGTATCCTATTTCTTAACGTCTGAGTGGGTTTTTGCAACCCATGATCATTCCTATACTTTCTATTCAAGATTTCGGCAGACATGAACCGATGCGTTTTGCCAAGAGCAAATTTCACACTGCTGACGGGCTGTCGTACTTTTTGGCCTGTCACTTCAGTCTTTGTTGCACCCCCCCCCACCTCTCCTGTGTTCTGGGACCTTTCCCTTTACCTCCTTGATACGCTTTTGCTGACGTTTAACTGTCGAACCAGTTGACGTTAAGCATACCCAATTGCAACATGCCTTTGGCACAACCGTTGTGCTGTACATCCATATGTCGCCTCTGCGGTATGCTGTCATTAGTTAAGGTCAACAATTGTCAAATTTCAAAATCTAAAGTAATTTTTAGCTCACCTGAGCTGAAAGCTCAAGTGAGCTTTTCGGATCACCCGTTGTCCGTCGTCCGTCCGTCTGTAAACTTTTCATATTTTCAATTTCTTCTCAAGAACCACTGGGCCAATTTTAGCCAAACCTGGTACAAAGAATCCTTGGGTTAGGGGAGTTTAAAATGTTAAAATGAAGGGTCAAGTCCCCTTCAAAGGGGAGATAATCAAGAAAAGACAAAAATTGGGTGGGGTGATTAAAAAATCTTCTTCTCAAGAACCACTGGGCCAGAAAAGCTGAAATTTATGTGGAAGCATCCTGGGATAGTGTAGATTCTAATTGTTCAAATCATGACCCCTGGGGGTAGGGCGGGGCCACAATAAGTACTACAGGGGATGGGGGATCAGGTGAAAAACAGCAAGGCCAAAGTTACTCAGGTGAGCGTTGTGGCCCATGGGCCTCTTGTTGAAAATTAAAGTCTTACACAAAATTTCTTTCACTTGACCTTTGATAGCGTTTCTCATTTTGGGAGGGGGATATTGTAAATGTGCACATGGTTTCGGTTACTCGGTAATCGAACTTGTGCAAATAAAAAGCAGTATGTACGACAGCCACATAAATATTATTCCTAAAAACAAAACTCTTGTATTAAAAAATAATTGTGGACTTAATTCCATGACCCGTTACTTTTTTGTTGAGTATACATTAATTTTTTTTTATTTTTATTGATCTATCAATTTCAGTATTTACAGTGATTAATTATCATAACTGAATAAACAAAACAATCTGACCTCTATCAGTTTACTCATAAGATCAATGGTACCCTGCTCAGAACCAGAACACTTGATCCATTGGACCAGTTTCAGAATTTTGGAAAGGTCACCCTTCCTTGTTTCTTTTCATAACCATGCACTTAGTTTGTCTGCTCAATACACAGGAACAGAGAAGATTTTCAAAGAATTGAAGCAATTTCACTATACATGTATGACCAATAAAGCCCCACCTTAACAAAATAACCATGACCAAGAGGCCTTAATTCAAAATTTTGGAAGAGGCACACTTGCTTATCATTTCTGTGCATTTAGTTTGTCTCCTAAATATACAGCTGAGAGAAGAAGACTTTAAAGAATATTACTTTACCTATATGATCTATAAAGCCCAACTCTTACATCAAAACTCCAAATCTAAGGACCAAGAATTTCACAGTTTGCTTTTGAGGTACCATTGCTTATTGGAAAAAAAATAATCAAGCATTTAACGAATAAGTTGATTATACAAGGATATAAAGAATCTCGTTTACACACAATATTTTGCAAATTCTATGGTTGAAACAAGGGCTATGATTGCAACTACAATCTCTCGTTAAGTCCGTTACTTTTACATTGAATTGTCTACTGAATTCTCCAGTTTCCCGATAATGACAAAGAGCAAACAACGGATGTGACCGGACAACAGGGGATGCTCACTCATTTAAGGTACCTGGTCCCTCCTCTGTTTTCAGAGGTCCTTGTGGCTCTGCTAACAATTTTGTATTGTTTGCTTTGACTGTTCGCAATTCTCATATCTTATAAATGCTTAAAGTCTGACTGCTTGATGTCAAGGAGTAAATAAGACTTTTAAAAGTTACATTAAATTTGATAGTTTGAACCCCACCCCTCAAATTCTATGTCGATATCGACAATATAACATCGATATTGTAATGCTATCGATCCTGATCATTACTATGGAATTGGAAATACTGGATAAATATTAAACTTAGTTTTATTTCGACACCGTTGCTATCGACAATATCATCGATATCGATACAGATCTGTACAATTTATTTCCAAATTGAGGAAGAAACATATTTATAGAAGGTCGCAAGTATGATGTCAATGTGCATTCATTATTTGGTATAAATTAGCTGCAATATTGTAGCCCTCTCCGATTTTTTTTAACATGATATTCTCAGGAGAGGGCTACAATTCCACTGCATCTCCATAACGGTGCAAATTTATATTTTTGATACGGGCGTCTGCAGGCAAAATAAACTGTTTTTGCATTTAACTTACTTCCAATAAGAATTTTTATTCACTATCAACAACATAGCCCATTATACGCGAAAACCAAGTAAAGTAAATCTGCGTGTTTACCAGTCGTTCTCTTCAGCAGCCATGACAGTTCTCGCGTGATGTACTGAGACTTGCGCTTTATATTTAGAATCACTTGATAAAGTAAATGTCGGTGTTGATAAATGTTTGTGTTGTTTGGTATCACTAAACATCGATAAATAAAAGCATTCCATGTGATATTTTTTCATAAACCGTAATATTGATGCTTAAAATAAGGGAAATCCAATATAGATCCGCTCCCGTAGATCCAGAATTCTCATTGGTTGTTCCAAAATAAAATTGATCAAAGTCAGTAAACATGGCGGACAAATTCAAGTTATGATGTTGACATACACGAAAAATAACCGATCTACGAATTGTTCGTTATATTTTTGGACCAATTCATGTCTTGCATAACTACATTTTATGAGTTCAGTTAAGATATGATAATAAAATACCCACTTTCTGATAATTTGAACCAAAAACTGTGCGGTAGTGAATTACTCCCGCACTTGCACCATTACGGAGATCCTAAGGAGTTGTAGCCGTCTCCCCCCCCCAAAAAAAAAATCGGAGAGGGTTACATTATTGCAGCTAGGTATAAATATGTAAATAAAATTAAGGATGACAAATAAAGGGCAAGGGTTCTTTTTATTTTTAAGGAGGTTGGGGTTAGGGTAAGGTTTTGTGTAAGGGTGAGCGTTGGTAAAAATATTATGGTTTGCGGAATCATAGTTCAATATCGGTACGAGATCGACATTAGGACAAACTTAATAATCAGAAAGAACGTACTCATAACTGTTGCATAAAGAAATACAGCCACAAGAATAATGTCGAAAATGATTTGATATCCATACGATATCGTCGATATCGACAATATCGATAGCAAGTACAATCTTCCTAAATTTAAAGTATTTAAACAAAGACATACATGCACAATGGCAAGGACAGCAGTTTGAAATGCTTGAGCAGACATGAATCGACATCGAAATGATATCGACACTATGAAAATGATAGCATTCAGGTAATATAACATTAAGGGAGGTAACCAACATCCATTGAATAATCATGATTCAATATCAATGCGATATCGTGGATACGTACAGTAAGAAAAACTTTGTAAATATTGAGTATTGTAACATACGAACAAGAAAAAAGAAATATTGTAGCAAACTATGAAAAAATAATCTGTCGATATCGTAACTACATCTTGTCTTTGGCATAACTCGGCTCAAAAGAACCAGGAACATGAAATTCACAACTTTCCTCTCCTTTTACTCACAGATGCTATATACGAAAATTGATTAAAATTGATATAAAGGTCACATAGAAAAAGCTGAATATGTTTAAATATAACATACGATGGACGACAAATGACAACAGACGAAAACATATAGCAATAAGTCACCTGAGTAAATGAACAACCTCATCTCAAAATGTAATGTTAAAATGTGACAATGTTTGGATGAGATGATTGTCTCAAAGACTCTCTTAAAACATAACAAGGGGCACTTTCTATGATCCCTTTTCCTTGCCTAGTGTTGGTTTGCTACATTATTCAAAGATGGCGAAGAAAAAAACGCTTGAAACAACCCACTTGGCGGAACCCCTACAGTGAAAATGATAAGCCAGCCCCCCCCCCCCCCTTCTGCCACAAAAATGCTTTCATACACACTTCAAAAATAATGGGATAATAGACGAATCCTAAATTTTCTTAAAAACTGAACAAGAAAAAAATAAAGTTTCTATCAGAATATTGGCAATGTCCAATCTTAAAGACCCTCCAAAAACTGAAAAGGAATACTCCCTATGATCCCTTACCTTTCCCTTGTGTTGGTTTCTTATGGTGTTCAAATATTGCGAAAAATAAATACTTCAAAAAGGGCTTTCAACCAAAGCACAACTAGGTGGTTCCCCTAAAGTCTTAATATGAGATCGGCAAATGATAGCCCGATACGCCACCTCCTATACCCTACTAAGGTATGATGCATATCCACTTTCAAAAAATAATAACTGATCTTTATCCGTGTATCAATATTCAATGTAAATAAACGACAAAGTTGAACTGGCCCCCATCAAGTCCGAGAGAACCCGAAAGTCTCCAATGATCCTCAACCAGTATTAGTTTCTTCTAGGGGCCTAAGGTGATTTGAAAATGAAAGTTTGAATTACGCTCCCACCCATGGCACCACTTGGTGGTACTACTACAGCAACATTCTGATAGCGGGAAATGATAGTCCTAGGGGCCCTCTACCTTGCCACAGTTATGATTTGAAGCACACTTCAAAGATAAGGGGTATAATAGCTAACCTTTAATCCGTATATTAAAACACAAAGTGAAAAACAACAAAGTTCAGGTTAGTTTACTGGCCCTTTTTCTTCAACAGGACCCTTCGAAAACCTGGCAAATGGTTCTCCCTAAGGTCCTCAACCTTTCACTAGTGTTACTTTGTTCTAGTAGCCAAAGATGCTTTCAAAATGAATGCTTGAAATACGTCCCCCACCCATGGCACCACTTGGTGGTACCACTACAGCAACATTCTGATAGCGGGAAATGATAGTCCTAGGGGCCCTCTACCTTGCCACAGTTATGATTTGAAGCACACTTCAAAGATAAGGGGTATAATAGCTGACCTTTAACCCGTATATTAAAACACAAAGTGAAAAACAACAAAGTTCAGGTTAGTTTACTGGCCCTTTTTCTTCAACAGGACCCTTCGAAAACCTGGCAAATGGTTCTCCCTAAGGTCCTCAACCTTTCACTAGTGTTACTTTGTTCTAGTAGCCAAAGATGCTTTCAAAATGAATGCTTGAAATACGTGCCCCACCCATGGCACAACTTGGTGGTACCACTACAGCAACATTCTAATAGTGGGAAATGATAGTCCTAGGAGCCCTCTACCTTGCCCTAGTAATGATTTGAAGCACACTTCAAAGATAGGGGGTATAATGGCTGACCTTTAACCCGTACATTAAAACACAATGTGAAAAACAACAAAGTTCAGGTTAGCTAACTGGCCCCTTCCTTTCCTAGGGACACTTCAAAAACCTGGCAAGTGGTTCTCCCTAAGGTCCTTAACCTTTCACTAGTGTTACTTTGTTCTAGTAGGCAAAGATGCATTCAAAATGAATGCTTGAAATACGTGCCCCACCCATGGCACCACTTGGTGGTACCACTACAGCAACATTCTGATAGCGGGAAATGATAGTCCTAGGGGCCCTCTACCTTGCCCCAGTAATGATGTGAAGCACACTTCAAAGATAAGGGGTATAATAGCTGACCTTTAACCCGTATATTAAAAGAAAAAGTGAAAAACAACAAAGTTCAGGTTAGCTAACTGGCCCCTTCTTTTCCAAGGGACTTTTGGAAAACCTGGCAAGTGGTTCTCCCTAAGGTCCTTAACCTTTCACAAGTGTTACTTTGTTCTAGTAGCCAAAGATGCTTTCAAAATGAATGCTTGAAATACGTCCCCCACCCATGGCACCACTTGGTGGTACCACTACAGCAACATTCTAATAGTGGGAAATGATAGTCCTAGGAGCCCTCTACCTTGCCCTAGTAATGATTTGAAGCACACTTCAAAGATAAGGGGTATAATAGCTGACCTTTAACCCGTATATTAAAACACAAAGTGAAAAACAACAAAGTTCAGGTTAGCTTACTGGCCCTTTTACTTCCCCGGGACCCTTCGAAAACCTGGCAAATGATTCTCCCTAAGGTCCTTAACCTTTCACTCGTGTTACTTTGTTCTAGTAACCAAAGATGCTTTCAAAATGAATGCTTGAAATACGTCCCCCACCCATGGCACCACTTGGTGGTACCACTACAGCAACATTCTGATAGCAGGAAATGATAGTCCTAGGGGCCCTCTACCTTTCCCCAATAATGATTTGAAGCACACTTCAAAGATAAGGGGTATAATAGCTGACCTTTAACCGTATATTAAAACACAAACGAAAAACAACAAATTTCAGGTTAGCTTACTGGCCCTTTCTCTTTGTCGGGACCCTTCAGAAACCTGGAAAGTTGTTCTCTCTAAGGTCCTCAACCTTTCACTAGTGTTACTTTGTTCTAGTAGCCAAAGATGCTTTCAAAATGAATGCTTGAAATACGTGCCCCATCCATGGCACCACTTGGTGGTACCACTACAGCAACATTCTGATAGCGGGAAATGATAGTCCTAGGGGCCCTCTACCTTGTCCCAGTAATGATTTGAAGCACACTTCAAAGATAAGGGGTATAATAGCTGACCTTTAACCCGTATATTAAAACACAAATGAAAAACAACAAAGTTCAGGTTAGCTTACTGGCCCTTTTTCTTTTTCAGGACCCTTCGAAAACCTGGCAAGTGGTTCTCCCCAAGGTCCTCAACCTTTCACTCGTGTTACTTTGTTCTAGTAGTCAAAGATGCTTTCAAAATGAATGTTTGAAATACGTCCCCCACCCATGGCACCACTTGGTGGTACCACTACAGCAACTTTCTGATAGCGGGAAATGATAGTCCTAGGGGCCCTCTACCTTGTCCCAATAATGATTTGAAGCACACTTCAAAGATAAGAGGTATAATAGCTGACCTTTAACCCGTATATTAAAACACATAGTGAAGAACAACAAAGTTCAGGTTAGCTTACTGGCCCTTTTTCTTCAACACGACCCTTCGAGAACCTGGCAAGTGGTTCTCCCTAAGGTCCTTAACCTTTCACTAGTGTTACTTTGTTCTAGTAGCCAAAGATGCTTTCAATATGAATGCTTGAAATACGTGCCCCACCCATGGCACCACTTGGTGGTACCACTACAGCAACATTCTGATAGCGGGAAATGATAGTCCAAGGGACCCTCTACCTTGCCCCAATAATGATTTGAAGCACACTTCAAAGATAGGGGGTATAATAGCTGACCTTTCACCCGTATATTAAAACACAAAGTGAAAAACAACAAATTTCAGGTTAGCTTACTGGCCCCTTCCTTTCCTAGGGACACTCCCAAAACCTGGCAAGTGGTTCTCCCTAAGGTCCTTAACCTTTCACTAGTGTTACTTTGTTCTAGTAGTCAAAGATGCTTTCAAAATGAATGCTTGAAATACGTACCCCACCCATGGCACTACTTGGTGGTACCACTACAGCAACATTTTGATAGCGGGAAATGATAGTCCTAGGGGCCCTCTACCTTGTCCCAGTAATGATTTGAAGCACACTTCAAAGATAAGGGGTATAACATCTGACTTTTAATCTGCATATCAATAGACAATGTGAAAAACAACAAAGTTCAGGTTACCTAACTTTTCTAGTCATTGGAACCTGTCAAAAAGTTGACAAAGGATACTCCCTCAGGCCCTTAACTTTTTTCCAGTTTAGTGTTAGTTTGTTCTAGTGGTCAATGATGGTTGAAAAATGAAAGCATGAAAGATGTTCCCCACCGTTGGCACCACTTGGTGGTGCCGTTACAGCCTCAAACCGATTGCGGGAAAGATAGTCCTAGAAATCTTCTATCTTGCACAGTAATGATTTAAAGCACACTTATAAGATAAGAGGTATAATAGCTGCTTGAAATACGTAACCCGCCCTTGGCACCACTTGGTGGTACCACTTCAGCCTAAATTTTATGGCCGTATATAATAGCCCTGTGGACCCTTTTACCTTGAGCCAGTAATTGTTCGAAGCACACTTCAAGGATCATAACTTAAAATAGATTAAATTACCTTCAAACCCTTATCAATGTAAATATTAAGAGTAAGCAAATTTCAGGTTAGCCTTTTGGCACCATCATGTTCCTGAGACCCGTAAAAGAGCCTAAAAGGGATTCTCCCGGAAGTACTTAACCTATCCAATGCTGTTTTATTCTTAAGCGGTCAAAGATGGTGACATTTTCTTCTTTTTGTTTGTTTGTTTGTTTGTTGTGAAACCGCATAATTTTCCTTATGCAGGTGAGCTTAACTACCTCCAAGTGTTTGAATTATTAATTAATAATTAAGTGTTGCATTAATTATCTAATTATTAATTATAAATTGTCGAAAATGAGGCATTAAACAGTATTGCGTCAGAGTACTCTCAGTCCTTTGATGAATTTCCTTAGTGGCTGCTAGCTTCTACGGGCTTAATGGCTGCTGTTATTGGCTGCTAGCTTCAGTCTAGTTATTAAGTCTCCTCCAAATAAAAAAATTGTTTGTATCATCTGTCCTAAAAAAGGCATACGACAAGATCTAGCATGTGATATTTACTATACTGTAACATAGAGTTAGGATATATAGAATTCATTTAAATATCAATTATAGATATAATGAATCCAGTGTATCGTCATAGTTTTCTCCAGCAATACTGTAGAGTTGATTTATTTAGCGTCAACTTTATTCGATTCACATTTCCTTACGTTATTGAAACCTTTGGCGTCACAGTTCCGCTTTTTAGTCGAGATTTTTGCTCCGAGGTCTCTAAATTACGGGCGTTTTACCATAATTTTGATTGTTTTTCAGCTAAATAAACGCTAAGACGGAGTTGTGTCCAAGACACGATGTAGTTACGATATCGACAGATTACTTTTCTATAGTTTGCTATATTTCTCTAGTTTTGTGGCTATATTAGAATACTTTCTGTTTTAAGAATTTTTCCTTCCTGTCAATATCCACGATATCGTACCGATATCGAATCATGATTGTTCAAAGATGATGGTTTCTACCCTTAATATTGTGTTTTGAGTTACTTGAAAACTATCACTTGTAAAGCTTTCCCTGTAGTTTCGATATCGTCGATATCGACGATATCGCATCGATATCGAATCATGTTTGCTCAACCCTTGGTAAGTACCGTCCCCGTTACTGTGTATGTGTGTCTATGTTTAAATACAGGGTGTTTCATAATATATGTCACACATCTAAATGGACATAATCTGAATATCAAGCATGATATCAAAAATACCAAAATACCATAGACGATCAGATTAATCTAGAATTATGATATTGCAAAATATCGGGAAAATTATAATACCATGAAGTCACTGATGATGTAATTAGTGATGTCATAATTTCAGCTGTTCTCAAAATGAGGTACAACTGGCAACAAAAATTTGTATTTGTAAACTTTTATTATAAGCACGATATCCTAAATATTCTACAGGGTGTGATGAAGAAAAATATCCAGACCAGAAAGCGCTGTCTAGTTTTCATTTATAAAGGATACATGTAATTAAGAAGTTTCAACAAAATATAATGTAAAGATGAAAGACAGTTAAATCCTGCCCCCCCCCCCCCCCCCAAGCAAGAGGAAATGAGAACATTGTCAAAATGAGTCAATCATTGAGAAAACCTCAAGAAAGTTAGTTAGATCTGAGCTAAGGGAAATGGATTGTGACAATGTAAGTGTATCAAGTGTATTTAGAAATCTTCGGTTTGAATTGAGTGTGTCTGCATACAAGATTGCAGCATTTAAAGCCAGCTGACATTCAGAGTCGGTTAGGTTTGAAAGATTGATTGAAAGAGCGAAGGAAGTGGACGTCAGCACATACAGGTAGTTCTGAAATGAAACATTTATTTAAATGCGTCTTTAAATAAAAAAATAAATAAGCACTTTGGGGGTTCTAAAAAGCTAGATATAAATCAAGAAATCTATCAAGTATCCTGTGAAACGTAAAAAGCAGTGGTCAAAAATTTCTGAACACGAGTCTCTTAAGTTATTTAGGACAATGGTAAGGAAAAAGGAGTATAACATTTTAGGAAATCGTTGCCATAGAAACTGAACTGGAGAATGTTGGATACTTCTGACTTAAAATAATAATTTTGAGTATCTGCTGATTAAAATGATATACAAAATCTGTATGTAGCTTTTGTTGTATTTTTCTCTCTGCCCTTAGATGTGTGACATATATTGTGAAACACCCTGTACTTGACCTTTACGAAGATTCTACTTGCCATTGATATGGTCGATATCGTATCGATATCGAATCATGATTGTTAAAACATAATGCTTTACCAACTTTCACCCTAACACAGAACCTTACTTTTAACCTAACCCAAGACAATAACTTCTGTATTTCTTAATGCAATACTTCGGCATATTTACTTTCTGATTAATAAG
The DNA here is from genome assembly GCF_033153115.1 of Saccostrea echinata. Classification (NCBI taxonomy): domain Eukaryota; kingdom Metazoa; phylum Mollusca; class Bivalvia; order Ostreida; family Ostreidae; genus Saccostrea; species Saccostrea echinata. Next base: position 8,918,762 of record NW_026889750.1, read on the forward strand.
TTGACCCTACTGTTGATATCGTCGATGTCGACGATATCGTATCGATATCGAATCGTGTTTGTTAAAAAAAGTTTTACCAACTTTCACCCTAACCCAAAACCCTACTCTAAACCTAACCTATGACAATAACTACCCCTAACCCATTGTATGTCATCCTAATTTATTTTCATATTCATGCCAATAATGAATCAAAATCTATATAACTTGTGGCCTTGTAAAATTATGTTATACTTCATTTTGAAAATGAATTGTAAAAATAGGATCGATATCGATACGATATCGACAAGATGTCGACATAACACCAAGTCTCATTATTGGTATCAAGTACTTTCAATTAACGGTGCTGTTCAGAATAGATATCGATACGATATCGACATAGTATTGTCGATATCGACATCGAATTCGTTCTTGGACATGTATGGAGTTCTAAAACGATAATTATATGTAACAAGAATCTTATTGTGGTGAATTTAGAAAATTTAGAAAGATGATTAAAACTTTTCTGGAAGAAGTGATCGATAGATTTTATGTGTGCTTAAAAGGATAAAATGTGAAAAATCTTGCATAAGTGAATTGATATAGAACTACAAACTAATCGAGATATAGACAAGTATTAAATGTGTAATTTTGACAGTTTCTTTTATTTTTCATGCATTAACTAATAATAAAATCTCCAAAATTATATAAAACGACTTTTTGTGTCAGCTGCAGAGCAGAGCCACCCTTAGAGATCTGTCTGTCTGTCTGTCCGTCTGTCACACCTTAAACCAAAGAACTATAAGAGGCATGGATTTGATATTTTGCACGCATACTGCTAAGCACTATGGCTTTTGTAGATTACGATGGTTATCGACCTCGTTACCCTTTATCTTTAATCCACTGTTCAAAATAGTTCATAGTGCCGATATACAGCATAATTATTTTTTTTACATTTAGAGGTAAGTCTATGCTATTTAGCATGTGCACTGTTTGTCATAAAACATTATGAAAAATACCAGCGTTACAATCCACTTGATCTTGTACTTTGGCATACTTTGCAAAAAATACCCGGACCGTTTTAATTAACTTATGTCTTTTGAATTTTGAGAGGCAGTGTTTTCATAATCAGCATTAATACAAGTTTATGAGCTCATGATACTGTACTTTGAAACCGTATGATATTTAGTTACCACACAAACATATTTAAATACTATATATGAAAATACATCGGGATAGGTATTCCTCAGTGGATCGTGCAGACTGACAATTGCAGAAAAGACAGACTGAAGTCTCTTTTGGAGGATTGTTGAAAACACGTATTAATAAAATGATAAATAATTATTTTTAATAATTTCAATTCAATTATTCATTTGAGGGTTTGGAACCAAATTTTCTTTGATAGTCAGTTACCATCGCAGTCATACTATCCATGGATGTTTTTTTATTCTTTGCAGGCAAATGCATGAAGTATCATGCTAGTAGTAAATAAATAGCTGACCACTCTTAGATTTATTTACATCTTTAACGAAGCTACAAAGAAGGCGACACATATGCGTTCCTTGGAACACTCTAGTTGTAATTAGATGGATAAGAAATAAGTAAAAGCAGCATATGAAATAACATTTTACTTTGAACAATATGAATCCAAGTATAGTTGTCTAATACGATTTATAAAACTTTCACTTTTTAAGATTGTGAAATTCATGGCCCCAGGGTTAGGGGTTCTGGTGCTAGGGCGGGGCTCTTTTGAATATATATGGAAAATGCATTATTTCTTAAATAATCTTCTCCACTGCTCCTGCGTATTAAGCAAACAAACTAAATGAAGAAGGGTGCCTCTTCCAAAGTTGTGAATTTCATGACCCCTGGGTCAGGGTTCTATTGTTTGGGCGGGGCTCTAATGATTATATAGTGAAAATGCATCAATTCTTTGAAAATCTTCTCCTCTGCTCCTTGGTATTAAGCCGATTATATAAGTACATAGTTATGATGAGCAAGAGTGTCTCTTCCAAAATGGTAAGTTTCTTGGCCCCTGGGTCAGGGTTCTGGTGTTAGGACGGAGCTCTAATGATTTTATAGTGAAAATGCATTAATTCTTCGAAAAACTCCTCGTCTGCTCCTGGCTATTAAGCCGATGAACTAAGTATATAGTTATGATGAGCAAAGGTGCCTCTTCCAAAATTTTGAATTTCATGGTACCTGAGTCAGGGGTTCTGGTGTTAGGGCGGGGTCTAATGATTACATAGTGAAAAGGCATTAATTCTTTGAAAATCATCTTTTCTGCTCCTGGGTATTAAGCAGATGAACTAAGTGCATGGTTATGACGAGGAAAGGTGCCTCTTCCAAAATTGTGAAAGTTGTGGCCCCTGGGTCAGGGGTACCGTGAGGGGGGCTTATTTATTATATACTGAAAATGAATTAATGCTTTGATAATCTCCTCTGCTCTTTGGTATTAAGCAAACAAACTAAATGCATAGTTATGATGAGGAAGGGTGCCTTTTCCAAAATTGTGAATTTCATGGCCCCTGGCTCAGACGTTCTGTTGTTTGTGCGGGGTTCTATTGATTATATAGCAAAAATGCATTAATGCTTTGAAAATTGTCTCCTCTGCCCCTGAGTATTAAGCAAACAAATTAATGCAATAATATGAATGTAAATGTATAAATGTTTTTATAAGTAAATGTGCCTTTTCTCTGCTCTTGGGTATCTTTTCGCCGAAATATGGCTGAAATATTGCCGACTCGGCGTTAAACAATAATAATCAATCAATCAATCTAGGAGGCAAACAGAGTGTACAATTGTAATAAGTGAAGCAAATGAGAGTTACTCCCCTTTACAAAATTGTGTTAATCAAGACATCATTGTATATAACTTAATTAACAGGTTCTTTGATTGAATGAGGATACCAGAAAGAATTTATAGGATCATTATATAGCAGCAAAATAAAAATAAATGTTTGGTTTAAATGAGCAAAACACGCTCAAAGTCAGATTGTTGCCTGGAATGCAATACAAAAGATTAACATAAAGTTTATGTAGCAAAAGGGCCATTTGTACATAGTATGAGTATGAGTGGGGTACTGTTTGACAATTGAGAGTTATTGTCAGGTAAAGTCATGGAGATCAGAGTTAGGTTGGCAAGAGACTGCTTAAAGTTTATACTTTGTCAAAGTGAAGAAGTAATCACAGAAAGACAGGGTGACTAGGGAACATGTTGTAGTTAGTGACAAGTGGCAAATAGCCGCGTTGTGTAGCCAAGTCTCTCTTTGTGTACTTAATTGTAGCACTAGGCAAGTGAAAAAACATATCTGAATATATCGAATACCTTACACATTAGGCAAATATCCGTTGTATATTTGCATTCATTATCATTTTTGTAAGACTTGAAAAACCAAGCAGGACCCCAATGAGATCACTCGGGTCTCGCACGTTACAATAAGCAAGGGTATTTTTACCAGATTTTTGAAATTCTAGGCAACATAGCTTCGTCTGTCACTTAATTTTGTTTTGTACTTCTATGGATCCTTTACAGTGTTGTATTATACTCAGGTGACCGTTAACGCCTTTGGACCTCTTGTTTGGTAATAAATCTAAAGAAATGTTGAACCATATGGTTTGCTGCATATTGATTTTTCTTTGGGTAGATTTGAATTAGAATTTAATTTAATTAATTAAATTACAAAATTTAAATTCATATTGATCATGATTAATAATTTATGTTTTTTAGGTCACCTGAGTCTTGAGTCTCTTGTTTTTTCATAGGTTTTGTATTTACATTTGATATTTTCTTTCTAGTAATTAGCTGAGCATCCTATTGCATAAATAACAGCCTACACGCAACTTAATAATTCGTAAATGTTTGAAGTTTTGTCATCATGTGGTAGAACATAGTATCCGTCATATGATGTGAACCTCCAAACTCATGATCCCCCGCCCTCCCAGAAAAAAATTGATTGATTAATCAGGGGAAAAAATATCCGAAAAAGTTATCAATATCAGCAGATCATATCTAATTGCTTTTTAGTCTGAATGATGTAAATTATTTTTGCTTCATTAAAGACAATCTAACTGCACCTGTCTCCCCCACCCTCCCCTCTTCTTCTTCAAAAACATTTCTAAGTCTCAAAAATAACAACATATTTCCGCTATAATCGATTACGATAACTTTGAATTTTGAATTACTTTTTTGTGTCGCCTGCAGAGCAGAGCCACATTTAGGAATCACTTCACCCGGCGTCTGTCTGTCTGCCTGTCCGCCTGGCAGACCTTATGTCTTGAGAACTGTAAGAGGTATGGATTCGATATTTTGTACATATATTGCTTAGCACTATGGCTTTTGCAAATTACCATGCTTGCCGACCTCGTGACCCTTGAATTTGACCTACTTTTTAAAATAGTTCATATTGCCGATATACAGTATATTTTTGACATTTTAGAGGCAAGTTTATGGTCTTTAACATGTGCACAGTTTGTCATAAAATATTATGAAAAAATGCCTGCGTTACAGACGTTGTCCTTTGACCTGCTTTGCAAAAATACTCTAAACGGTTAATTTAACTCGTTTGTTTTGAGAGACAGGGTTTTGATAATAAGTATTTATTTCACATGTTTATGAGCTCATGATACTGTACTTTGAAGTTTTGAAACTGTATGATATTCAGTTACCACTAAAACGCATATTTAAATACTATATATGAAAATGAAAAAAAAAGTTTAAATATAGTAATCATCTTTATTTACCTACACAGGGTTATTTACATATGATACATAAATGAGTATCAAAAGCAGGAAATTTGGAATTTCTTATCGATATAATCTACATAAATAGTCAATCAGTACATATCATTTAAACCTAACAAATTTTATTATTATTATTGTTAATATTACAAACATAGACATTTTCTTTAGTAACTTATTTTGTTTATTATAATGTTCTTATGCGCATTTTATTCTCATCAATGGCATAATGATTGCCACTTATCATGTTTCAAACCAGAATTTTACAAAGATAATCTAAATTCAATTTCATGAACTACTTCCTGAAATTGTGAATAATCATATCGAATGTCTTACGCTCAAATAAAACAGAAAACCTATTGTTACTATAGTAAAAGACACTAGTTTTAATTAGCTTACGATATATTTTTGTCCTCAAAACAAGATTGATTTGATTTGAATACCATTTCTGTTATGTAGAAATGCTACCCATCCATGTTAAATGCAGTTTAAGATGCTTGTAGAATCTTTAAAGAGGTTAATTATCACAATAGTATTGCTGCCACAAAGAAGGACATGGGCATCCATTTTACATAATGATACTTAAAAATAAATTTGTAAGTTCTAGATTTTGTAACCAAAAAATATTCATACTTCCAAAATATTTTAAAATAAACTTTGAAATGCAATGGTTTAAATAAATGTATCATCAATATCTAGAATGGCTATATGTTTCATCTACCTAACCTTCCTTAAGTTGTAAGTTTCTCAAGTAATAAGTATGTGAATAAAAAAACAGCTATACGTATATTATGAACATAATTAAGGACACATGAAGCTCAACATTAATACAATGTGATGTACCATATTATATTTTATTTGTCAATTATTCCTATTTGTTTTCATGTGTGGTAACGTCATACAGAAAGTGTTTGGAAAATATATGTTACTACTAATTTACACATACTTGAAAGAAAGTTACCAGATCAAGATCCATCCATCCTCTTAATCAAATAAAATAATTCTTCAACGCAGTTATCATCACCCGGAATTTAACTAAGTACATGTGTATATATTTAATTTTTTTTAGGAAATGTGCATTAAAAACATAAGATTTATCATTCAAAATTATTACTTCAAAACAACATTAACATAAAAAATATTGATTATTCCAATGTTATCATTGCAAAATGATATATTTCCTCCCCTTCCCCTCAAAAAAAAAAAAAAAAAAAAAAAAAAAAAAAAAAATGACATACCCATCTTAAGACCAAGGAACATTAAATGTCAAGATTGGAAATATGCAGCTTACGTCATTTTCATGAGTTACAGTCAAAACATTTGATGATAGACAATGAAATTGGCGAGTAAAATTCGACGCGGACGTCTGAGAATACATAAGTCGATTCCACAGTCAGTCAATGCAGGTATTAGCTTATTCTGCATTCTTTCAATGCAGATATTGGCCGATCACAGTCAGTCAATGCCTTAATTGGCAGACTCCACAGTCTGTCAATGCAGGCATTGGTCGACTTCACAGTCATACCTTGGTTGTTTTCCTGAAAACCTCCTTAGCAACTTCTTGCATTTCATGCATTTATAAAACGCAAAGTTACATCATTCAGTGTGATAAAATATGACAATTGACACTAGAATCTTTGATTTTGCAAGCAATTAGATGTATTACACCGAACTGGCCCCAACGGTGCAAAATTAGTGTTGAAGGAAATTAAAATTTTCATAAATTTATTTATTTACCATGACTTTTTGGAAATTTAAACCCAGAAAATTTGAAAGACAATACCACATCACTTTTATGCAGTTTGAAATATCTTTCGATGAAAAAATCGAATTACAGAGAAATTTTCCCCTTTTTTGTTTCCTTGGTACGTGAAAGTTTCAATTGTCAAAAAGTTTTCATTTATTTGTAGAATTAGTCTGATGCTATTAGTAATAACCCTCTCATTTTTAGAAAAAATAATGGTCAGTGACTGAGAAAAAAAAAACTAATTGATTTTTGTTATACATGTACATGTATTTCTTCTGTTTTCATAGCAGTGGTGTTCATTTTGAAAAGATTAAATTACATAGTCATTATAAATACTGTGAAGTTTCAATAAAATTGACCAAGCTTTCTGGAAGAACTCCTACAGACAAAATTATATGTGGAACATACAATATTCCCTCCCAAACTTCCCTCTGGGTGACATAATCAAAGCGTTCGATAAATATTCGTTAAACTTTAAAAGTCAAAACATGCTTTTGCACGTTATCTACCATCGGCATCTTAATGGCAATTGCAAAAAATATCATTCATTGCTTCCAGGTAGCTAGTGATGTACTTAGAGACTTAAAGAAAGCAGAGTACCTTAATGAAAAGAAAAATATTAATCTAGCATAACTTCTATGTCTACTTCATTATTGACTTCAGAGTAGAATTCAACAAATGGTATATTTTGATTTTATTCAGATCTGATTTTGTTCTGCCTTTATGTATTTTTTCATGAAATACAAAATAAAGCCTTTTTACATACATATCGGAGTAAGGCCATCTTTAAGAAAGTGTTTGTTTGCTTTCTACCGACCGTCTGACGAAGAACGGCTTGACTCAAAACTTTTTTTGACCTCCGGGAAAAAAATGTATCATTTATTTAAATTCATTAATAACTTCTTAAACTTCACATTTGCATGTGTTTTTTCAATAAAAAAAAATTTTGTCCCTAGGCCATCATTAAAATAATGTTTGCTTGCCCTCTCCCGACTCTGGGTAAAAATTTACTCAGAAAATTTCAACATATATGTTGACGGAATGGGAAAATTCAGGAAGAAAAAGAAAAAAAAAATCTTAATTCCTGGAGGTTGAAAAAACTTTTTAATCGGGCCATTTTTAGCCAGTCGGTCGGGAGAGGGCAACCAAACAATTTTTTAAAGATGGCCTTACCTACCTACCCAATTTTTTTTATCCGGAGTCGGGGTAGGGCAAGCAAACATTTTTTCAAGATGGCCTAAATTATGCAATAATCATTTGCAATTTACTATTTTTTTTAAATCAAAGGGCCATCGAAAGAAATCCTCTTAATTGTGATTGCGTGACTGTCGACTTTGTAAACTTTGCAAAAACAAAAAACTGGACATTAAAAAATTCCACAGACCCCCGTTGTAAAACACCCAGGAATCATGCAGATCGTTTATTGAAGTATCTAACAAACGAAATATTGGGCTGCCCTGTAACTACACAAAGAACAAGCAACATACGAAGAACTCCTGAATCAACCACAGACACGAATAAAGGTATGCCTCTCATAACACGTTACCTATGTACTGTTAACATAATGTTTAACTGTTGATATCTATTTACTAAACAAGATTTTTTTCTTAAGGTTCTATTTTATGACTTTTTAAGTTGTCTCAAGAACACTTATTATTTTTAATACTTGATTTGTTTCTCTGTATATCCTTTGCCTGAACAAAAATGAAAATCCTTATATCGTTTTCCATTCAAAGTGATAAATATATATCAAGTACTGTAATTTGTAATATTAAACATTTGTTCACTGGTGGGTTTTATACCATCTACACAATGGCAAGGCTTTCTGATAGCGTTCCTCCACAGGTACATGTGGACAGGACCCCCTCCCCCCCCCCCCCCCCGATATTCAACCCCGGGGCTTGTTGAACATTTTTTTTCACAAAATATATTTATTGCACTTATTCATCATGTGTAAATTAGGAAAAAATCGTGAAAACCCCCAAATAACCGTTCCACACAAAAATATCCCACTATACATTATAAGACAGAATGTATAGGGCCATCATTAAAAATATCTTTGTTTCCCCTAACCCGACCCTAAAATTTCAAGTTGGGTAGGTAGGTAGGTAAATAATTTTTTTTCTGACAACAGTTTTGAAAATACTTTCTGAAAAATTGAATAGTGTCTTTATAAATAAGAGAGAACAAAAGAAACCGATTTTTAAACCGGATATCATAAAAATGAAATTTAAAAGCAACATGTATGGTAAATTAATTCACAAACATTATTCATTTGAACTTGTGAAATATCTCAGGCCAGCGTAAATTAATTGAAATCGAATTTTTACAAACCTACTATCATCTTCGAGTGCTTACACAGACAAAATGTCAAGGGCCTCCCGTGGCTCAGTAATTCTAGTGTTTCGTTTGGAGTCGACGTAATTCAGGAGCTTATTGTAAGTCACAGGTCCCGACGTGGGACTTGGGGACTGGTCAGTCAAATGAGACCATAAAAAACGTAGGTCCATGCAGTGTTGCAGTATACATGTAGATGATTGCACGAAAAAGATCCCTTATTGATGCTTTATAATAAATGGCCATAAGTGCCAAGAAAAATTCTAAATTAGGAGCCCTCCACCAGACAGGTGTTCAAATGTTGTCGACCCAAACAATTTAAAAAGATATTTTAAAGCAAAGAAACAACCTATTTTCAAAGGCCTAACTAAAGAAAAATACACTGGACGTCTCAGGAAGCAGTACCATAAGCCAATTTTAAAGATTTTAACACTATTTGAAAAGTGTGTACCTTTATAATCAATACTTAATTCAACCAAACCATTTCTTAAATGATCAAAGTTTCATATATCTAATGTTATAGTTAAGAACTTTTCCCCATAAATAAAAGGAAGGAAGAAACGACATCTGAATTATATTTATCAAGATGAAATAATTATATAAAGACATATTTACAAGTCCTATGAGCCTATATAGTAAAAATAGAATCATACATGAAGATAAATTTATGTTAATAAATTGTTTTAAGTAAAGTTCGTTTAATTGAATCCTGTATTTGATAAGTATTATATATGTTAGTATGTTTTGTTATTTCATTGTCAACCCCCCTTTTTTGTTTATGTAATATGTTTTGTAATGCACCCCACCAGGGGCCTCTTTGTTTTTACCCAATCATTGTACAGTATTTTGTTATGTAAGTATTTACATAACGCACCCTGTCGGGGGCCTCTCGATTTAGTTTTCATCCAATAGCTGATCAGCATCTTTCATTATCATTTTTGTTTTGTCGAGAGTGGCTGTGTTTTTCTATTGCTACCCTCCTCCGCCCCAGCAGTTTACTTACCACCTTTGTATTTCATTTTTATATATATTGTATTGTCTGTTATCTCTTTGCAGCAGAATTTTTGGCCACCTTTTTTGCTTTTGTTTTATCATCTAGTTCTGGGAGTCCATTTCAGTGTATAATGTTTGTTGTAATTATGTAATATGTACTCATTTTGGACTGTTTTACCTATAATGTATAATACAGGAAATATTGGTTTTTTGGCCTCCCAGTAATTTTTTATAATGTGGATTTTTATCGTCATTTTTAATAAATGACATTTTTGGAATCACAAAAACTGTTCTGTTTTCTTTTGGCAAAAAACTAGCTTCACTGAAGGCAGTTTGCTTGGATTGAAAGAAGTTTTACTTAAAGTATTTATTAGATCGAAATGAATGAAATACAGTGAATCTTATTGATATGCATACACAAGGCGGGCCCCTCATCTGCTCATGAGGCAGGCTTTCCCACGCTTACTACGTACGTTAATTTTAAAAGACACATTTGTAAATACCATCTTAACACTCCTTAGTCATGGTACATTTAATTCACGAACTGTTTCAAGAGTGTAGGATTCTAATAAGTTAAAGATATATATTAAGATTAATACATCGCCGTTGTTTTATAACACGAACTAACCCTCTGTGGCCACATGAATGAGAGTAAAACAAAAGCGGACGTTCTGATAAAAAACGGTTTTTGATGAAATTGTTTTTTTATAAAGTTGATAAACAATAAAAAAAAATATTTGAATAATCTTAATAAAAAAAACTTTTTAGTCGCCATGATTTAAGTGGGTCGGTCGCGTTAGGGGAAACAAAGGTATTTTTTATTTTGGCCTAGTGGGATATTTTTTTATTGTCTAAAAGTACCTGAGTATCTGGTTTAATAAATTTTCCTTAAATTTTTTTCGATATAATAAAACAGTTGTGGAATGGGTACTCGGGAAATAGCAAATTGATGGTTCTCCAAGGGAGGAAAATAGTTTCCCAAAGCGGCGAATTCAAGTTAATAAATTGAAAATAAAAAAATTTCCTAGCTTGTAGTAAGAATTATTATATACTAAAAGCATACATGTAATTGAGTAGAAATACGTAGGACTTTGAAAATTTTTTCATATCTAACATGAATTAATTTCATGATTGGCTTAGTCGCTTTTCAGAAAATTGTAATTAAGATTTTTGTTTTGACAATAAGAAGACTACTGTTTACTTATCACGGGTTAATAAGTTAGCTGGAATTAGATACGGTAAAATGTCTTCAAGTGATGGACTAAAGCTAATTGCATGTTTTAGCGTCTGGAGAAGAAATGACAAGCCACATAGTATTCGATAAATTGTATTTAGATAAAACATGCGGTAAAAAATAATTCAGTACTGTAGAATAGATATTTTTACTAGGTGAACATTTCTAGAAAAAAAAAAAACGTTCACCAAGTACTTCAATTAAGCTCGACTAGAGTCGCCGACTATTCGACCAGACCATCCGAGTGAAATTGACATCCTTAATTAATTGTCATACTTTACAAGAGGCCCAAGGTCCTTAACGGTCACCTGAGTATAATACAACAATTTAGAAGTTAAATACACTGATAGATGAAGCTTTGTTGCCCTAAAGCAAGAGAAGTAGGAAGATCAGGATCAACAAAATAATTAGTCTAGTATTCAGTATCAACTCATAACTTAAGTCCTAATCTGTCCCCCACTTAACATTATCACCATGCGGACTATTAACAAACTATTAGTGCTTCTATACTATTTTTAAACCCATATTAAGACCTCTAACATTGACCTCTGTTATGGTCTTTGAAGAACTTTTAATAAGATAAGTTATTTTTGTCTCATTTTTATTTATCTATTACTTACAGGTCTGCCTGATTATTGAAACTAAGAAAGTACTTTTTGAATTATACGATAAACATTCTTGCATAATTATCTTATTCTATTAATCTTTCGAATACATTATTTACAGTGATTAATTATCAAAGGTGAATGGAAAAGGGGAATAACTTCTCTCAGTAGAATACAAATTAATAGAGCCCTGTCCAGGACCAGAATGCTTAGACAAATTGTCCAGATGTTCAAAAATCTGGTAGAAATACGCTTACTTATATCATTTAAACTTTTACTCAGTTTGCTTCCAATATGCCCAGAAGCAGAGAAGAATTTCACAGGTACAATGCATTTTCACTACAGATTCAACAAAGCCTTACCCTAACACCAGAACCCAAGACCAAAGGTCAAGAAATTTACAAAATTGGAAGAGTTACCCTCATCATCATAACTATGGACTTCAAAGAATTAACACTTTTCCACTATATTATCAAAAGCCCCCCCCCCTTCCTCGTTATGCCAGAACCCCTGACCCTAGGACCACAAGATTTAAAAATTCTGTTCGAAGCTCCCATCTTCATCATAGCTAAGCAATTTATTTATCAGCTCAACACTAAGGAGCAGACAGGATTAGTTAATGATTAATTAATAGAGTTAATGCATTTTCACTATATAATCAATAGAGCCCCCCTCCCCCCCCCCCCCCACCCCCCTCAAGAACCCCAAAAACTGAGGCCATGTATTTAAAAATTTTGGAAGAGGCATCCTTGCCTATCTTAATCATGCACTTAGTTTGTTTAAATAATCTCCAGTAGCAAAGAAGAAGATTTTCATAGAATCAATGCATTTTCACTATATAATCAATAGAGCCCCGCCCTAACACTGGAACCCCTGACCCTGGGGCCATGAATTTCACAATTTTTAAAAAGGCATCCTTATGCATCATAACCATGCACTTAGTTTGTTTAAATAATCTCCAGTAGCAGAGAAGAAGATTTTCAAAGAATCAATGCATTTTCACTATATAATCAATAGAGCCCCACCCTAACACCAGAACCCCTGACCCTGGGGCCATGAAATTCACAATTTTTGAAAAGGCATCCTTATGCATCATAACCATGCACTTAGTTTGTTTAAATAATACCCAGGAGCAGAGAAGATTTTCAAAGAATTAATGCATTTTCACTATATAATCAATACAGCCCCGCCCTAACACCAGAACCCCTGACCCAGGGGCCATGGCTTTCACAATTCTGGAAGGGGCCCACCTCCTCATCATAACCATGTACTTAGTTTATCATCTTAATGCCCAGGAGCAGAGGAGAAGATTTTCAAAGAATTAATGCATTTTCACTATATAGTCAATAGAGCCCCGCCCTAACACCAGAACCCCTGACCCTGGGGCCATGAAATTCAAAATTTTGGAAGAGGCTCTCTTGCTCATCATAACTATGTACTTAGTTACTTAATTTAATACCCAGGAGCAGATAAGATTTTCAAAGAATTAATGCATTTTCACTAGATAGTCGATAGAGCCCCGCCCTAACACCAGAACCCCTGACCCTGGGGCCATGAAATTCACAATTCTTGAAAAGGCACTTTTGCTCATCATAACTATGTACTTAGTTACTTTATTTTATACCCAGGAGCAGAGAAGAAGATTTTCAAAGAATTAATGCTTTTTCACTATATAAACTATAGAGCCCCGCCCTAACACCAGAAGCCCTGACCCTGGGGCCATGAATTTCACAATTTTGGAAGAGGCACTCTTGCTCATCATAACTATGTACTTAGTTACTTTATTTAATACCCAGGAGCAGAGAAGAAGATTTTCAAAGAATTAATGCATTTTCACTATATAATTAATAGAGCCCCGCCCTTATACCAGAACCCCTAACCCCGGGGCCATGAATTTCACAATTTTGGAAGAGACACTCTTGCTCATCATAACTATGTACTTAGTTACCTTATTTAATACCCAGGAGCAGAGAAGAAGATTTTCAAAGAAATAATGCACTTTCACTATATGATCTATATAGCCCCACCCTGGGGCCAGAACCCCTGACCCTGGGGCCATGAATTTCACAATTTTGGAAGAGGCACTCTTGCTCATCATAACTATGTACTTAGTTACTTTATTTAATACCCAGGAGCAGAGAAGAAGATTTTCAAAGAATTAATGCATTTTCACTATATAATCTACAGAGCCCCGCCCTAACACCAGAAGCCCTGACCCTGGGGCCATGAATTTCAAAATTTTGGAAGAGGCACTCTTGCTCTTCATAACTATGTACTTAGTTACCTTATTTAATACCCAGGAGCAGAGAAGAAGATTTTCAAAGAAATAATGCACTTTCACTATATGATCTATATAGCCCCGCCCTGGGGCCAGAACCCCTGACCCTGGGGCCATGAATTTCACAATTTTGGAAGAGGCACTCTTGCTCATCATAACTATGTACTTAGTTACTTTATTTTATACCCAGGAGCAGAGAAGAAGATTTTCAAAGAATTAATGCTTTTTCACTATATAAACTATAGAGCCCCGCCCTAACACCAGAAGCCCTGACCCTGGGGCCATGAATTTCACAATTTTGGAAGAGGCACTCTTGCTCATCATAACTATGTACTTAGTTACTTTATTTAATACCCAGGAGCAGAGAAGAAGATTTTCAAAGAATTAATGCATTTTCACTATATAATTAATAGAGCCCCGCCCTTATACCAGAACCCCTAACCCCGGGGCCATGAATTTCACAATTTTGGAAGAGACACTCTTGCTCATCATAACTATGTACTTAGTTACCTTATTTAATACCCAGGAGCAGAGAAGAAGATTTTCAAAGAAATAATGCACTTTCACTATATGATCTATATAGCCCCACCCTGGGGCCAGAACCCCTGACCCTGGGGCCATGAATTTCACAATTTTGGAAGAGGCACTCTTGCTCATCATAACTATGTACTTAGTTACTTTATTTAATACCCAGGAGCAGAGAAGAAGATTTTCAAAGAATTAATGCATTTTCACTATATAATCTACAGAGCCCCGCCCTAACACCAGAAGCCCTGACCCTGGGGCCATGAATTTCAAAATTTTGGAAGAGGCACTCTTGCTCTTCATAACTATGTACTTAGTTACTTTATTTAATACCCAGGAGCAGAGAAGAAGATTTTCAAAGAATTAATGCATTTTCACTATATAATTAATAGAGCCCCGCCCTTATACCAGAACCCCTAACCCCGGGGCCATGAATTTCACAATTTTGGAAGAGACACTCTTGCTCATCATAACTATGTACTTAGTTACCTTATTTAATACCCAGGAGCAGAGAAGAAGATTTTCAAAGAAATAATGCACTTTCACTATATGATCTATATAGCCCCACCCTGGGGCCAGAACCCCTGACCCTGGGGCCATGAATTTCACAATTTTGGAAGAGGCACTCTTGCTCATCATAACTATGTACTTAGTTACTTTATTTAATACCCAGGAGCAGAGAAGAAGATTTTCAAAGAATTAATGCATTTTCACTATATAATCTACAGAGCCCCGCCCTAACACCAGAAGCCCTGACCCTGGGGCCATGAATTTCAAAATTTTGGAAGAGGCACTCTTGCTCTTCATAACTATGTACTTAGTTACCTTATTTAATACCCAGGAGCAGAGAAGAAGATTTTCAAAGAAATAATGCACTTTCACTATATGATCTATATAGCCCCGCCCTGGGGCCAGAACCCCTGACCCTGGGGCCATGAATTTCACAATTTTGGAAGAGGCACTCTTGCTCATCATAACTATGTACTTAGTTACTTTATTTTATACCCAGGAGCAGAGAAGAAGATTTTCAAAGAATTAATGCTTTTTCACTATATAAACTATAGAGCCCCGCCCTAACACCAGAACACCTGACCCTGGGGCCATGAATTTCACAATTTTGGAAGAGGCACTCTTGCTCATCATAACTATGTACTTAGTTACTTTATTTAATACCCAGGAGCAGAGAAGAAGATTTTCAAAGAATTAATGCATTTTCACTATATAATCAATAGAGCCCCGCCCTTATACCAGAACCCCTAACCCCGGGGCCATGAATTTCACAATTTTGGAAGAGGCACTCTTGCTCATCATAACTATGTACTTAGTTACTTTATTTAATACCCAGGAGCAGAGAAGAAGATTTTCAAAGAAATAATGCACTTTCACTATATGATCTATATAGCCCCACCCTGGGGCCAGAACCCCTGACCCTGGGGCCATGAATTTCACAATTTTGGTAGAGGGCTCAATGCTTATTACAATGATGCCAACAGTTTGACTGCTTGATGTCCGGGAGTAAAGAAGAAGATTTTTAAAGATTGCATTATTTTTGGTGGTTTTAGCCCCACCCCTCAGGCCCCAGGGGGGCAGGGACCATGAAATTCACAAATTTTGTTCCCCTTCACCCATAGATGCTATATGCCAAATTTGGTTGAAATTGGTTAAGCGGTTATAGAGAAGAAGCTAAAAATGTTCAAATGTTAACGCACGACGCACACCGCACGACGCACGCCGACGGACGAGAACGGATAGCAATAGGTCACCTGAGTGACTCAGGTGACCTAAAAATGTACATGCTAAGTAAATGCACTGCTGATAGAGGTCGATGCGAAGTGTCCAATTGATGAAAAAAAAATGAAATACCACTAAATTTCTTGAGTCGAGCAAATTAGTATTATTTGATAAAGACAAATCCATTCCTCCCACTTTTTCTTTTTTCGATCGATCGATCGATCGGAAGAGAGAGAGAGAGAGAGAGAGAGAGAGAGAGAGAGAATACAACGTGTTTCTTCAATGTGCCTGCAAATTGAAATTCCTACAACTGTTTCCTTGTACTCTAGGTAAGTCATATTTTACTTGCATAAACAAGACACTAAAAGATTTTTTTGTTTTCCCTCTAATTCTTAATTCAATTTTGTTTCAAGAATATTTAAGTAAATTTAAGGAGATCCTAAATGTTGACTGCTATATTTATTACAAGGGAAACTTTTTCCAATCAGTGCTCTTTCTTTTTTCGAAACAAGTATTGAAGAGGTTAAAAGAGACGCCATTAGCAGAACCCAACATAGTATTGAATAATATTATATACATTCACAACAAAGCTGAAGTAAGTGAATATCCATATTCAATGAATGTATGACATGTATTACCATATTATATTGTATACCTTTAATATGTATGATACGTCATGAATATGAACTTATGTGATATATAGAAACATCATTAGGAGGTTATTTTCTCTGAGACAATATGAATTGTTTGTATTTATCTTTTCGTGCGACATGTTCCTCGAGTCAGTCGTAAATTTCTACAATACAACAAACAAATTATATCTATATCAAAAACATAATTAACAAACATTTATAAATATCAAATTCAAAAATTCTTTTAGGAGGGCCGAAACCTGAAAAAATGTAATATTCAAAAATAATAATTTTTCATTTGAACATCTCAGAAGAAACGGTGATTGTTCGTATCTCGTAAAGAGATTTGTACCGTTGGGCTAAGGCTTTTTAAAAACACAAAAGCGGTGCTTATTTTGTCAAATTGAAGATTCATTAATATTTTTACCACTATTTTGGAGAAAGTTTTGCCTGTAGCATAATATTCTATCCAAAGAAAATCCTCTATAATATTCTCTTAAAATCTCCAAAAATTTGCATTTGGAGATTTATTTGGTTGTTGATTACTGCTATGTTTAGCTGTAGTAAGTTTTCCTCTATAATAAGAATACAATTTTCAGAATTAAAAAAACATTGGTATTCTTTATGGGAGGGGTTGGATGTACTATTTACACCACAACGAAGATAAATTTCTTCATACACCTGTAGTTTATCTTGACTTAAATAAACATTCTAAAATTTGTAAATCTCTACAGTTTTGAATTATGTTTTGCCCAAATATTACATTTAATTTTTTTTTTTTTTTAAATTTTCATCCTCTTTAAAAATACTATGATCATATTTAAATACCATAGGAAACACAATTTCTAGAGCAGATTTTTAAATAAATTTGTCTTTATCTTATATTTCCATGGTATATTGCCACATTATAATATTATATTATATAAGAAGACCATTGATTAATTGTAGGAGGATACCGAGTGTGTCATTTTGGAAGAATAACAGCTTGCTGCTACCCTCCAACTGATTGCTCATCAAATTATTGTCTATGAATTTCCCATCAGAGGTGATATTGATATATATTGACCTAATTAGCGTGTGTAATGACTTTAAGTATGTAAAATGTGCTTTTTTCTGACTTTTCCATTTTCTTAATAAACAATTTGCTACTATAACAAATCCATATAATGCTTCCAGTTTCGCAATGTACAGCTGTGGGGGGTATTTCATTGACCGATAATATTGAATAATATTTTAAGAAGAAAAGTAGATTCTGGAAATAAACAAACACTAAGTAAATAATTTAATAATAAATAAAAAAAACATTTATTTACTCTAACATTATATCATTAAGTAGGTGTATATAAGAGAACAAACTATGAATGCTCTTATTAGAGTAAATATAATTCTTATACATTTATATGTATTAATTGCCAGAGGCTGAGAAAATTTCGGAAATGTATTTACAACAGTTGCAAGATGGATATTGCCGACGAAATCGCATGTGGCAACCAAATTGGAAAGGACAAATTCCATGAGTTATTTTACGACTTTTGTAGTCACCCGTGTGGCGCAGTGGTTAGAGTGTTTGCTCTAGAGTCGCTGAGTAAGGAGTTGATCCTTACATCGCGGGTACGAATCCCACTGCGGGACGTGGAGACGGGTCCTTCGGATGAGACCGTATAAACGAGCTCCCGTGTCGCAGTAGGTGTTGGCACGAAAAAGATCGTCTCATTATGAAGTAAAAAAAAAAAATTCTCGAAAGGGACTTTAAACAAACATAGTAAGCCACAGCCCACTAGTTGTCTATATCACTGAGTATTAATACAACACGCATCACGAGAGAATTAAAGAAGATTTCAGACACTTTGGCCCAATGACTTTTCTGTTCACCAACAGTTCGGCGAAATGTCACTTCAGACGAACTTTATTCGATCAACGATTCGACCGACGACTTTCAGGCGGTTTCTCCAAAATGTTTGAGAAAGTTCAAGCTATAGAAATTTTATTTAAAATATTAACTTGTTTATATATATTCATGATATTTGTATCATAATCTTATTCTTTTGGGAATTTCTTTGTTATACATGTATTTTATTGCTACAAATGTATAACTAACTTCGTTCTAATGCAACTCTTATTCTTTTGACATAAAGCAAATTAATGGAATTAAATTAAAGTTACATCGTATACTTTTAATCTAACTTTTTTTTCCGTTATAGTGTCTATATCTACTGAAGAATACTAGAATCACTTTTACAAAGAATTTGTTGATCGTACATTTGTTTGTCAATTATTGATTTTTATTTGTTCTCCACAAGCAAGTCTTTGTTTAATTTTAAAATAAATAATAAAGATGCATAACTGTGTGTTTTTTAAAATGTTATTTAAAGATTGCTAGTAATAAGATGAAACCTTTGATTCATGATTAGATGCTTACATAATATAAAAGTGAAGATAATGAAAAGTGATTAATCTCATAAATCTACTTAAGAATACGAATCGTGAACAGGACAAAAACGGACCCCTGGAACTACCAGGAATTGGATCACATTCTTAGGAGGAATAAGCATCTCCTGTCGATCGGTCACACCCACCATGATCCCTCTATATTGTTCAGGTAAACGGAGTAATCGTTAGTCAAAATATTCTAAAACAATGGCCTCATAATTTGTGGGAAAGATGTCAGTCAGAAAAACGGTCTAACAATAGATTGTTTTTGCAAACAAGGTCATTATAACGACCATTGAATTTGCGAAATGCTGACTTTTAACGAGATTGTTGAAAACAGTAATATCAACTTTCATGTATTTTTCAGCAATCTGCATAATATGTTTAAATATTGATCGTTCTCAGAACATGCTCTTGAGTATCGAAGCAGTTGCGACAATATGCAGATAACTGAGGAATATTACAACATGAATAAGGAAAGTTGACGATGGAAAAGCTGAACTCATCTCGTTCGTCATGCAGTTTAGTTGTTAGTTGGCCCTTATCTCTTTTGCCATTTTCTCTCTTTTCACAACAAGGAAATACGAGATAATAACATGGCCGTAGGAACCGGGGTGGGGGGGGGGGCGATAATTTTGCCAATATATAGAATACTATAGAAAACTTAGCTATTATATGCTTGTGCCCCCTCAATAAAAATGGCTGATGACCTTTTTTTTTTTGCTTGTCAAGGAATTTTGGTAGTTGATATATAGTGCCCCCCAACTGAAAATGCTTGGCTGTGCCCCCCCCCCCCCCCAAACTGAAATTGCATAAAACATACATATATGTACATATAAATAAAACAGGAAAATTTTCAAATGATAGATATCTGCACTTAAGATTACAAAACATTACTATTTTCTGGATCATAAAATCTCCATTTCATCAGAATCTATCAATGTTTACTTTATTTGCTTATCGTCAATCAAAAGAAATCTGTCTATGCAATATATATATATACGTTCATATTTCAGAAAAAGTTTGCAATTCTATAAATGATTGTTAACGCTGTAAACATATATTCTCGATCATAATTCAGAATATAAAGCTGCAAAAAAACAAAAAAACAAAACAAAAAAACCCATTAATTTCAGCACAATTACAATGATTAGTGCATTTGAGCTTCTGATTTCAAATGAATGTATGAATGAATGAAATATGGAGATAACGAACAGTATTCAAGCTCAAAGTCCATTTAAACAATACAAATCGGGAGCAGAGGAAACACGGACCTCCAAAAACATCAGAGGCGGGATCAGGTGCCATGGAGGAGTAAGCAATCATGTTTCCTTTTTTAGTAGAATAAATAAATTTGAAAGCAATGTGCAAAAACCTGAGTTTAGCGTATTTTTTATTTAAAAAATGACATTTTATTCATTGTTCCTGAAATGATTGATTGATTGATTGTATGCTATTTTACGTCCCATTCGAGAATTTTTCACTCATACAGAGACGTCACCTTATACCGGTGAAGGGCTTAAAATTTTGACATTTACTCGGCACTTACGGCCATTGAGCAGTGAGGGATCTTTATCATGCCAACGCCTGCCGTGACACGGGGCCTCGGTTTTTAAGGTCTCATCCGAAGGACCCGCAACTTTCACTTCAAAGTGCCGAGCACATGGCTAAGGGACAGCTGCTACCCATTTTTTATCGACTTAGGTCAGTCGCGGCCTAGATTCGAACTTCCCGATCACGGAGCGAGCGCTCTACCGACTGAGGTTCCTGAAATGAAATCATATACGAAGCATCTTGCAATCTTTTAACAGCTGTCTCTTGTATATCATGGTGTGGTATTTGTTCAAGAGAGTTTTGTTAAGAAAAAAGAGCCCCTTGGTGGTCCCACAGATCTTTTGAAGGATTCCAAGAATTTGCCATGATATATCCCTTGTTAAATTAGAAATATAACGTCCTTCGCCATAATGTAGGAGGATCAGAGCTTCTTGTTACTACAGTATTTATGTTGGTTATCACGATAACACAACACTAACAACATGAGAATCATGACATTTGGGGTACGTAATTATCATATTTTGTCACTGAGTTCTCATTCTAATTCTTTCACTCTTTATTCATGAAATAATAATAATTATTGTACGATTTTATTTAAATTAACTTCTCTTTGATTGCATCAAGAATCCTGAAGTTGTGATAAACGATCCTTAATGCCGGTGATCTTTGTCTCGAACACAGAATCAGAAAATTTTATTTTAGGTCGGATATGTAAAACAATAAACATCCCAGGCGGGGTATATATAGGTTAGTCTTTAGTATGCGATACATCACAGTTATGGGTCATTGTTACTTGCTGTATAAGTATTAGGAAACAAAAATATTTCCACCAAAATAAAATAATTGAGATTTGCAAACTTTTCAGTGATGTATATATAAAAATACAGCAAATTGCACCCTCTAGATACTGTATCTGTAATTAGATATCTTATTTACATTGATGAAAAGATCTAAAAATTATTAAGTGGCCTTTCTTCAGCCTACAAATTATAGTTGATGATACATGTATCAATAGTTTCGAAACTTGAATAAAAAAATTAGGCGACATAAAAATGAAAAGGGAAGGATAACTAGTGTCTGCAATTTTTTCAATGAATTTAATTTCTTCTTTTCAGTGGGGGGGGGGGGGTATTTAAATAATTAATGTGTCTCAGAATTGCTAAATATTTTGGTAGATCTGTCTCTCCATAACCGAAATTAATGAACAGCAATTATTAAGATGGGAAATCAAACTATGGGAGAAATTCCAGTATGTTCACATGTAGCTAGTTTTCCTTCAAGGGTAAGTGCCATTACAGTATGTAGGCAAATTTATGGAGGAATCAGCGTAGGGAAAAATCACCGTATAGCAATTAAGTGAGGGAAATCCTTTTATGGAGGAAATTCTACAGTTATTATACAGCTAGTTTCCCTCTAATGATAAAGTATGTAAGTGCATCAAATATCCAAATTTCCGGGGAGAATCGCTGCATAGGTTTACACCAAAAGTTGCGATGTGAGATGGATACAATTTTCTGCATCTGGTCGAATTTTGTAAAACATCGTGCATCGTACATAATTCGATATTTCATAATCTTCTCATGAAATATGTAGAGATAACGAACAGTATTCAAGCTCAAAAGTCCATTAAACATTACAAAAGAGGAGCAGAGCAAACACGAACCTCTAAGACATCAGAGGTGGGATCAGGTGCCATGGAGGAGTGAGCATCCCCTGCCGACCTATCATACCCGCCGTGCTTCTTGTCATGATCGGGAAATAGTGGAAAAATCCGGTGTGTAAATAATGGCCTAACAATTAGTATGAAAAAAGTCAGTCATAATTTGACTTAATGATATATTGTATTTGCTGACAATGTCATTGTATCGACCATAGAACTTGCGAAATGATGACTTTAAACGAGACTGCTTATATTCTTGCTTTATCAACTTGTTTGTCAATAACTTACCTCGTTTTACAAATTGTTCATGCGTAGAGCATGCTCTGGCATATCGAATAATTGAGAGATATAAACCCCGTATGCAGGTGATAAGGGTATATGGCTGCATAAGTAAGTGAAGTTGAAAAGTTAATATCATCAAGTTTATCATAAAGTTTTGCTGTTAGAGTATCATTAAAGTCTTTTTCTAATAAAATATCAAAATGTGAGACAGATGTTTCAGACTCTGTGGTATCTTTTATCTCAAGCTCACTGGGATATACTGAGTATCATGTCGACATAAGAATGGAAATAACCATTGTTAATTGACAATACGTCGTCGATATATCTAAATGTCGAGTTGAAGGCCACAACAATATTTTCTTCTTTTCACGTAAAAGATTTTCTAACAAATTCTACTTCATATGGATACAAGAATAGGTCTACTAATAACGGGGCGCAATTGGTACCCATGGGAATTCCAATAGATTGTTGGAAGACCTGGTCTCCAAAAACCACATAGATATTGTCAATAAGAAACTCGAGCATCTTTTAATGTCAACTTCAGAGTACTTGTGTGTACAATCAGATTGTTTTTAACAAAGTAATTTTGCAAATGATCAACGACAAGGTAAGTAAATGTACGAGTCCCATTTTTATTGAAAAAGCAGCTGTCAACGATGTCAGAATGTCTGGACTTTAATTTATCGTGGGGAAAAGTTGTATATAAAGTTGAAAAGTCGTAAGTTTTTATGTTGCTGATTTTGGTAAAATCTTAGGATTTCAAATGTTCCAAAAGTTCCTTGGAATTTTTTAGTATCCACATCTGATTTACACCACTTCTCGAATATATTGTTGCACAGTACTCTTAAATTTTCTCCTTCGATACTGTTAATATCTGAGGAGTAAAGAAAGAGGCTTGGTAGAACATTTACTGGAACCCGCTATGTATCTTTGTTTGTAATGATATTTATGAAGTTTCGGAATCCAATATAGATATAGTAATTCAAATTCACTTTGGTTGTTGGGGATATTAAAAATATTCAAAATTTGCTCGCTATCAAGCTTGCAAATGCAATTCGGAAACCTCTTGATACAAATTTTACTTTAATACCTTCCAAGACATTATTTCAAAATAACATTTGGATGCACAGACTGGGAGAATATTTCTGATAAATTTCTCAGGATTTTTCATTCATTAATAACACAAAAGAGCACATAGAAGATTTTTTGGAGCTGCAGCAGTGCGGTTTTCATGTAATTACATTAAATTTAAGACTATCCAATGAATACTACTTTAAACACTGCTCTTTCAGGAACTACAGTAAACAGAAACAAAACTACATTTCTATGTGTTTAATGTTACAAGTACTTAGAAGATAATATTTCAAATAACTCAATCACAATACAGCACTTTTGCTGATGAACTGAAACATTTCGTCAATCCGTAGACTAGTTTCCTTGGCAATCTAGACAGCCAGAAATACAATATTTAAGCATAAACAGTTTGTGAGGGGATTGAACACAAACGATAACAAATACCCCAAAAGGGCACACCTTACTTAGTCACCTAGACTTTCTGATAATTAAATAGTTGTAAACTGAAACTAATGATAAAGTTGCCACCGACGTATTAAATTACATGATTTCAGGAATTTAAGTATGTTTGAGTCTTAAAGTAAAAATTACAAATTGTTGTCTTGTTGTCTTTACAGAAGTTAAATATATATTTCTTTGTTAAATGTAAAAAAAATATACATAGGAATGCTAATATTTTATATGACTACTTGCTTCTCGACTTGTTTTCAGTGTAGCACCAGGAAAAATTAAAATTTTAGAGTATTTCTTATCTTTCAGTGTAAAACATGTCATTTACAACTGAGTGCTGGAGGTTCTATTGTGCTACATGTAACACATGTAGTGATACAGGTATAGTTTTCAAGTGCAAATCTTAACGTTACTTGAGATGAATAACAGCATAAGAGAATTCAACTCTGAAGAAGGAATCTCAGATACAAATTACTGGTTAAAAAAACAAACCGGTTTGATTGCTTGAAAACATTTAATAAACTAAGTTAAATGGCTGCGGAAAAGAAATAACATATTAAGTGATATACACACTGTACCATTTTACATGTACACAAAGATTATGCAAATATTATAGGGCTAAATATCAGTATTAAGAGATGGATTAATAAAATGTTCATTTTGATCAGTATCCATCAATACTTTGTGTTGTGATATTCAATCAAAACAATTCTGTCCATACAATTTTAAAACATGTATTAGTAGTTGAGAACTGTTTCCTAATTCGATAACCGATTGCTGCATGTGCTAAACAAACCTTGATTCGAAATGAAAATCTATAAATATGTAAGAAAAGGTCATTCATTTCAGCACAATCACAGCATTTGTGGTTCTGGGTGTAACTGATTGCAAGATATATTATTTCTTTTGAAAATCAGCGGAAATTAAACAAACAGTACGAGTAGAATGAACAAAAAGGAATACAAACTGCATAAACATTGAGTTTGATGTTTCTTTTATTGGTGATTGGACATTTTATTTGCTTGCTCATGAAAATGAAATATTTTCCTGAGCATCCTGTAATCTGTAATAAGTTGCCTCCTGTATGTTATGTAATGGTATTTGTTTAAGAGAGTTTTGATAAGACAAAATAGCTCCCTGGTGGTCCCCACAGATTTGTTGACAGATTCCAAGAATTTGCCATGGTATATCTCTTGATAATCGGTCAATATAACGTTGCTCGTCATAATGGAGGAGGATATACAGTTCATAGAGAGTTTCTTGTTGTTTTTGTGGGTTGTTACGATAACACAACACTAACAACATGAGTGTCATGATATATGGGGGTACAAAAATAAAATCTCTTTTTGACACTCTAAACTCTATTTCCAGTTCTTTTATCATACATAATGTATTCTTAAGTAAACGAATGTCCATGACTATAGCCATCCTCATTTTCTCACTCAGTGGCAGTCCTCTCACATCTTCAATATATCTCGCCTCATCTACAATATAACCTTTCATGACATAAGGCTGTGTAATAACTCTCTTTGTCATCTTGAGATATTTAATAGCATCCACATCTTTACCAATCGAATACAGGAGTAAAACCAAATAAATTCTATCTGAACAAAATCCAATTTCTCCACTAAATTTTAACAGTTTCAAACAAGCTTGTATAATTTTCAATCTGCCCTTGTTGTACAAATTGTTGGATGTATTGTATACATGATAAACAGTGTGTCTGAGAATTGATGATATAAATTTCCTGATAGCAACAATTTGCCTTTCACTTAGGTTTGGGGAACGTAAGAACCTGACTGCAGAATATAGTACAGAAAAACACTGTACAGTATTAAGTATAGGCATCCCAGAGATGTCATGCTTATTAATTTCATTAAAAAGCTCATAATCGATGCTGAATTCAGAAATCATATCTAATTCGTTAGTACTCACTACAGATTGCCTTTTACAAATTGCTCGTGTTAACCAGTCTCTGATTGAATGGCAATGTAATAAGCAAGAAGCCCCTAAATTGTATAATTCAAAAAGGCGCTCACACAATAACTGCTGTGAATGTCCAAATACCTTTGTTATGAATAAGTTGTTTTTAGTAATTATAAAGTTTGAAAGATAACCATGATATATACATGACGACAAAAACTTAAAACACAACCAAAATCCCGACAACAAACTTGATGGGTTCCAGTTTATGATTGTATTATTTTGAATAACCCAGAATAAAACTGTTTTCATAAAATAGGAACAAAGAAGAGATTGACCATTTGTATCTTTAACAATAAGAACCTCCTTTAAGAATAATTTCAACAATCCATAGCACATGAACTGTGTGTGATTCATAGAGTGAACAAGTTTCTGTTCAGCTATGGAAAATGAAATTCTCCATTCACATTCTTCCTGTGGTGATCCTTTTAAACCTATTGGTACAACATGACAACCAAAGTTGATGATATCTCTTACAATATGATTGGGTGGCCATCTTTTAGACTGACATCTCAGAATAAAAGATGTGGCAATTGACGGCCAGATTTTACATGCAAAACAATGTACAAAATCATAATCCAGATCACCATCCCTTCCACTTGCACTGGGTCCATGTGCAGTAGAGTCTTGCCTAAAATAAGATACTGTATTTTCTCTGTATTTTGCACTTGATAAATATAACCCATCACTAATTCTAACACACGACCGACTAACATAAACATTGTTTGATGGAGTCAGTAGCTGTAACAAAGCAAACCCAGGACGGTTCTCACAATACTCCATCAGAATCAGAGTACATCTTTCTGTGTTGTATTTATCTGCCTGATTTAAATCCCATATAACATGATGGTCAGTCGGCCAGCTCATAAAGTCCACGTCTGATGCCACCTTACCAAACCCTTCTCTACGACTTCCACTTAATATTGTTCTCGCTCCTCTGCTCTCATCTAATGGAATCTTTATAGTATATGCAATATCAGCCACATCTCGTCTTATGGATACTAGTGTAGGCGTGCCTTCTATGCTGCACATACCTACGTAAACAGCCTCTGATATCCTGGGTATCTGATCCATTCTGCGTGAAAAAATGATTTTTGTTATTAGTAAAAATGTATATACATATTTTTTCTTCAAATAATTCTTAGTTATAAGATAACCTACAAATCCCTTGATACCCTCATTTGTAATTGTAAGTGTAAGCCATTGATAATATTATTTGTTGACATCCATCATAGCGCCTTACTAATTATGTTTCCTACAACGCCAAAAATTCTGATTTTTTTCCTTTCCTTTTCTTTTTTTTGGCATATGATTGCAAGCTCTGTAAAAATAATTTGTTGAACAAAAAAATAATTTTTTTTAAAATGATAATCGACAGAAAATAATGTACGATATAATCCTAAAGGAAAATGTATGATTTGTTTTTAAAAAAGAAAGTTTAAATGGCAAAAATATACATGATTAGTAAAATTTACATTACTTTAATGTTTGGCTTCCAATAATCACGATACAGAAAAGAAAAATTACGGAAGAAAACACATGGAAAGAAAATGAAGATAAAGAAATTCAAACGGAAGAAAAAACAAAATTTATATAAAAAAAATCCCAATAAGATCTTTAATTTCTGACTCCTTCCGATCAAAGAAGAAACCAAAATAGATTTGGGGAAGAAAACGGAAGTAAATACGATCAAACAAAAACATGAAATAAAGAAAAGAAAATGTAAATAATTAATAGAACATTTCCAATGACCTGATGGATGACAAATTTTCATTGATCGCTTCTGTTTTCCCCCAAAATTATTCGGCAATAGTATTTTCATTTCATAAGATTCATGAAAAAATTATTTACCAATTAAACGTGATGAAAATCCATGTTGGAAATAAGAGTTTTATGAAGATGCATCAAATTATCTGTCGAAGAGCATTATATACCTATAACTGTAAATCAAGATCAAGATGAATTTTTATGATTTTGAAATCGTTCACTTTTTTGAAGGAAAAGCCTAAAAATTAAGCTAAAAGATAAAGTTTATTAAAGCTTAGATGTACCAAAATGAGAATTAACAGATGTTGCATTGGCTTATGTGGGAAGAGGACCTCGTCATATTCAATGGTAAGTAAAAATCAGTTCTTAAAAAGTTATAAATTCGAAATACCCTAGCAAAATTTTACAAAAAATAAATTCCACGTGGTATACATGCATGTAATTAGAGGATATTCAATGTATTGTTGTTGGACATGGAATTTATTTCACCAGTAGGATAGGATTTTTTGATATTTTCACAAGTGCGAAGCACGAGTGAAAATATCAAAAAAATCCTGTTTCTCGTGAGTGAAATAAATTCCATATCCATCTACAAAACATTGAATTTTCTGCTTAATACATTTTCTTTGATTTTTCCCTTTGCCTCCATCTTTACTGAACACAGTGTCACAGTCTGTGACGTCATAGTTGAACAGTTGAGACATCATAGCTTAGCAATTGTGAGATTGAAAACATTACATAACATGGATTTTAGCAACATATATGGGAAGAAATTGGCAGTTTTAGTCTCTATCAAGACGATTAAGTTACTAGTTCTATCTTATGAAAGGCCAAATACTACTTTTTACTTACTTTGACATCCTTTCACACTGTGAGAGAATATCACTTTTATTCAATGAATAAATCACAGTGTTTCACTGTTGAAAATGTAATAAAAGCTCATGATGTATGAACGATATATGATAACGGCATAGACATGTGGAGTCCGTGATCACTGCCATTAAAGGATATTTTAATACTTAGTTCAGGAAGAAGGAAGACTGAAAAGAAGCTGATAGAAAGATGGAAAACAAGAGACTTTATTTTAATTTCAAGTATCTTTCTTCATTTGAAGAGAATGCAGTGCATTTATTAATCGAGCACGTATCGCGAGTACAACATTTAATGTATGACAAGGATTCGATCTCTGGAATTAAAAACACACACACACACATCTGGCCCCAAAAACTGAGAACAGACTTTAAGGGGCCTGGATACAGTTGCATTGTTCACATCTTAAATTTCTATGCTTTTTTAAAAAATAAAACCAGTTAAATTAATTGATCTTACATGGATATTCTTAGAATTCAATGATAACAAAATTCTTCTTTACATCACGTCAAACATCTGTTTTTATAAACAGGCATATGTGTCAAACAAGGATGTGTCAATCATACGCGTCCCGGAATTCGTAAATTTAATAACTTCCAGATAAAAGAAGTTTCTGAACATCTTTTTATTATATTTCCGTGTGAAATGCTATAGTAACACATGTCATGATATCATACAGAAAATTTGAGAAAATATTAAATTCAAATCTGTGTCCAGGCCCCTTTAAGTCAAAAGATTTTGAATATCTTGATTTTTATTTCTCACACGTTTAAAATGTTGCAAGTTTATGTAAATGTTTAATAAACAAGCAAATTCAGATGATTTGTGTCATATGTTAACCGTCTTGCCTGTCCAAGCTTGTCTGTCCGTCATACAAAAACGTTAATGTTTTACATTTCGAAAAAAAAAATGTTCTTGTGCAAAAATTACAGCGCCAAGATTAGAGTTCTTGAAAGTTAATTTAGTCTAGGTCATGAGGTTAATTTTTTTGAGACAGACTGACAGACCAACGGACTGACGGAGAGATGAATGAGATTTCATGCCCCCTCGCTTTCGTGAAAGCAGGGGTCAACAATCCTGATGAGAATTTTGTTTCATTTTTTAAATTATTTCAAAAGCTTTACTTGATTGACATTTTGACTTAATTCAGTCAGTTCCCAGTTTACGGTCTTGAGATCTGGATAGTCCAATTTATGCAGTTCTTTGACGTGGATTGGTATTTAGTTTAAAACATAATGTTTCGGATTACAAAAAAAATAACTCAAAATTCTCATATCTATATATTTCTGATTAATATATTATGAAATTTTTGTATATCAAGCGAAATTTAAAGTCACAATTCTAGATACATTAAAAATCAAAAACAGGTTGTTACGTATGAAAATGGATTACTCTCCATGAATAACTACACTTGCAATGTAAACAGTGTGGACTGTGTAACAGGTAAAATACCTTCAGGAGCTGTTGGACAAACGGTAAATTAAACTGTGGTGCAAACATGGATGCTACTTACAATTCTTTGAATAAATACGGAAACTGTATAGTGTTAATTTGCCAGACCATAGCCACATTTTCTTCTTTGAACTATGAACTTTGAACTAAGATTTTTGAACTTCTTTGAGCACGGTCTATGCTACGTCTGTATTTTAGCATGAATATAGAAGCAATTACACATAACTCTTAAACAAAAACGTGTTTATTAGTATTACAATGGTAATGCATTACAATCAACAATGACAATATACATGAAATCACACGTTATTTTTCGTTTTCAAACCGGTAAATGTTTTTTTGAAATTTTGATATAAATGTAGAAAAACTAGATAGATTTGCTCCTTGCAATTGTACGTAAATAGCTTTTCGTGAATTTGTTAATGTTTTGAATGCATAAAATGTACATGTACGCCAACGACTAAACTTAACTTCATTGGAAAGACAAGTTATAGGATATTCGGTATGCCCTCAGTTTTAGGAGTGTATAACAAACTATTCTGGGTATATTTATTATACAGTATTTGTTTTAGTCAAAAATTCTTACTCCCCACTATACTTCTTACTATGTTTCACGTTTCAGTAATTATTCAAATATCCATAGTTTACAAACAGTCTTGGGTGAGAAAATATGTTTTGAAAAAATTAAGAAACCTTCAATCCAGTACAGATATATGTGAAATTTAGCAAGTAATCTAATCCCATTGAATTAGCATCAAAGAGGTACGGTGGTGAATATATGTCTTATATATTCAAAATACCGTGGAATGTTTTTATGGAATACTCAGTACCATGGTTAGCGGATTTCAGACACAAAAAGTTGTACAAGCATAGTAAAAGCTTCTTTTTTAACAAGAGGCCCAAGGGCCTTAACGGTCACCTGAGTACAATACAACAATTAAGAGGATCCATAAACTGATAAATGAAGCTTTTTTGCCCAAAAGCAAGAAAAATAGTATGATTAGCATAAACAAAATAATTGATCTAGTATCTATCTGCCCCCATTTATCACTATTACCATGCAGGCTATTAACAAAATGTCTTTTTTTAACCCCATATTATTACTTCTCACATTGGCCTCTCTTGGCCTTTGAAGAACATTTAAAAAGATATTATTATTAAGTTATTTTTGTCTTTTTGTTTTTATTCATCTATTATTTCCAAGTCTACCTGATCATTAAAACTATGAAAGTACTTTTTGTATAAATTTCTTGCATAATTCTTTTATTCTATTAACCTTTCAAATACATTGTTTACAGTGATTAATTATGAAAGGTGAATGGCAAAGGGGAATAACTTTGCTCAGCAGAATACAAGTTAATAGAGCCCTGGCCAGAACCAGAACACTTGACTAAATGGTCCAGGTGTTCAAAATTCTGGTAAAAATACCTTTGCATATTAAAACTTTTACTATGTTTGCTTCGAATATGCCCAGAAGCATAGAAGATTTTCAAAGAAATACATTTTCACTATATTATTAAATAAATAAAGCCCCACCCTTATACCAGAACATCTGACCCAGGGGCCATAAACTCACAATTCTGGAAGAAGAATCCTTGCTCATCATAACTATATACTTGTTTCTTTGCTTTATAAGCAGTAGTAGAAAAAATATTTTGAAAGAAATTATGCATTTTCACTATATAATCAATTAGAGTCCCCCCCCCCCTCTTCACCAGAACCCCTGACCCAGTGGCCATGAATTTCACAATTTTGGAAGAGGTATTCTTCCTTATCATAACCATGCACTTCCTTTGTTTGAATAATACCCAGGAGCAGAGAAGAAGATTTGGAAAGAAATTATGCATTTTCCCTATATAATCAATACAGCCCGCCCTAACACCAGAACCCCTGACCCTTGGGCCAGGAAATTCACAATTTTTGAAGCAGCAACCATGTCCATCATAACTATGAACTTAGTTTATTTAATATCCAGGAGCAGAAAAGAAGATTTTCAAAGAATTAATGCAATTTTACTATATAATCAATAGAGCCCAACCCTAACACCTGAACCTCTGACCCAGGGGCCATAAAATTCACAATTTCTGAAAAGGCAGTCACGCTCATCATAACTATGTTCTTAGTTAGTTTATTAGTTTATTCAATACCCAGGAGCAGAGAAGAAGATTTTCAATGAATTAATGCATTTTCACTATATAGTCAATAGAGCCCCACCCTAACATCAGAACCCCTGACCTAGGGGCCAAGAATTTTCCGTTTTGGAAGAGGCACTCCTGCTCATCATAACTATGTGCTTAGTTACTTTATTTAATACCCAGGAGCAGAGAAGAAGATTTTCAAAGAATTAATGCATTTTCACTATATAATCAATAGAGCCCCACTCTAACATCAGAACCCCTGACCCAGGGGCGATGAAATTCACAATTTTGGAAGAGGCACTCTTGCTCATCATAACTATGTTCTTAGTTACTTTATGTAATACCCATGAGCAGAGAAGAAGATTTTCAAAGAATTAATGCATTTTCACTATATAATCAATAGAGCCCCGCCCTAACACTAGAACCCTTGACCCTAGGGCCAGGAAATTCACAATCCTGGAAGAGGCACTCTTGCTCATCATAACTATGTACTTAGCTACTTTATTTAATACCCAGGAGCAAAGAAGAAGATTTTCAAAGGAATAATACACTTTCACTATATGATCTATATAGCCCAACCCTAGCACCAGAACCCCTGACCCTGGGGCCATGAATTTCACAATTTTGGTAGAGGGCTCAATGCTTACTACAATCATGCCAACAGTTTGACTGCTTGATGTCCAGGAGTAAAGAAGAAGATTTTTAAAGACTGCATTAATTTTGGTGGTTTTAGCCCCAGCCCTCAGGGGGACAGGGACCGTGAAATTCAAAATTTTTGTTCCCCTTTACCCATAGATGCTATATGCCAAATTTGGTTGAAATTGGTTCAGTGGTTCAAGAGAAGAAGCTGAAAATGTTCAAAAGTTTACGACCGACGGTCGACGCACGACGGACGCCGACGGACGAAAACAGATAGCAATAGGTCACCTGAGTGACTCAGGTGACCTAAAAAGACAATTACATGTACATCATTTTAAAGATCAATGTATGCAAAGTTTGTTCAATATTTTTGAAAAAAAAGAAACTTTGAGTTCAAATCCGAGTCAATGCATTTCCGGTTACATGAACTTCCGGTGCTACCTTTTTGTCCATTTTACTCGTCTTGTCCCGTGAGAATTGAAATGTTTTCGCAACAATTGATATTCAGAAGTATTTACCTAAACGGCCAATTCAAAAACATGGGTCCTAACACAATTTAATAATAATGTTGTTCACATAGAAATGAAATTGAACTTCCGTGAACCAATTAAATAATATTTTAAAATTATTTTGAAAATTATTCTGTTTGCTTATTAGACTGGAAATTATGATCAGAACTTTGGAAAATTACAACTTACTTCTTCCGGGATCCTCTACAAATATTAACAAGTGTCACTGACTTTAATTTGTTTAAGGCATTTCATTTACGAAGATTTGGCCTTGGTATCATAAGCCTAAAACATTATATCCAAGAATGACTTTGATTTCACATTATTTCATTTCATAAAGTGATAATTCAATTAGTAATTTTGACAAATATGTACTATTCCTGGGAAATGAAATGCATATACAATCTCAGTCTTAGGGACTGCTAGAACTAAAGCTTGAGGTTAAAAAAAAATTAAATTATCTAGAATATTTTTGGGATCTGTTTGTAGGAAGCCCTATATATAGCTACCGTTGGGCAGAATTTTCTTTTATGAATCAAAAATTTTCATTCCAATGACTAACAGGATAATGTTTATATATTAACACAAGGTTGAAAGTCGCACACATTCAGCTTATCGTAGTGGACAAATTTAAATAAAATCACATATTTTTGGGAAATCAGATAATAAACTATGTATATGATATATATAAATATATCTAACAAAAAAAAAAAAACAAAAAAAACAAAACAAAACAAATGAGAGGAGATCCTGATATTGTTGGGCTAAAACGAATTTGATGACATAACCCTCCGATAAAAATTGATTCTGACGATATGAATGAACAACATTGATATTGAGTAGTATATATGAACGGTGCCAGTAAGAATTGAATTTAGATTTAAACATTTGGTTTATACCCAGGAAAGTTTTGTAAATCAACATTTTCAGGGACTATGTGATTGATGCTCAGGAAGTCAATTTTAACTTCTTCTGATGCCACAGTTGTGTTAAGTGGCGTTTCTTCCTCTGAAGGATCAGTTTTTTCAAGGTCATTTTGATTTGTGTATTTCCGACCGTGTGCATGCGACATGTTCTTTTTTGGAGGTGGTGGGTCTTTGATTAATACCGTCTGTGTTGTTTGATCAGTTTCTTGGATCTCTTCAAAATGATTTGTATCGATGTTATTTGTATCACAAAGAATGTCGGCACTGTCTACAGAAACACTTCTCTGACGTTTCGGATCTAAAGATTTCTTGTGAGTTGATTGGTCATTGAGAGATAGGAGTCTGTATGTAACACGTTTTTTGATTCGTTGACTGAGATCGGATAAATTTCTCTGCATCTTTTTATCTGGAGTTCGTGAAGTTGTAGGACTTGTAGGTTCACTACAATGTTTATCTAAGAGAATTGAACGAGGAGTAGATTGCTTTGGAATGATTGGATTCTTTAGACATGACGTTACTTCAGTAGGATTTTTCAGGCATGACGTCACTTCTGTGGGGTTTTTCAGGCATGACGTCACTTCTGTTTGATTATTCTCCGCTGGAAAATTGTTTTTTATGGAACATTCTTGACAGTGCTGCAATAATGGCTTCCTGTCCTCTTTGTACAGATCAATCAGTAAATCCAACTTTGATTCAATGTCCTCTACCTGTAGAAGAAGAGGAGAACTGAGCATTGAAAATCATCAAACGGTCTTAAAATTCTTTAAACTGCTTTTAAAAAATCTTGTATTACCGATCTTTCAACTTTCACAATCCTTGATGCAAGGCTCTGCTTAGAATCATAAACATCTTTTCTTTTACTTCCCACTTTTCCAAGAATGACATCAAGTCTGAAATATGATTTTAAAGTATGAAAAACTACCATGGCAGCGGAAGAAAAAATATTTAATTAGCTTTCCTTCTTTTCAATAAAATAAATCTTTCAAAAACTAAAATAAAAATAAAAAAATTATAATAATAAAAAATAAAAAAAAAACGAAACACAGACTATCAAAAATCAAATTTTTATGTCTCAAAAGAGAAGAATATTTTTTTTGATATATCGCATACTGAACAACAAGTACCTTTGTTGAAGACTTTTGATCCGCCCAAGCATATCCACGTGACCCGCAGAATATTGCTCAATAACGTCTTTGACGTCATAAGGTCTCAAAGCCTCTTTGAATTTTCTTCTTGCCACAAAGTATTTGATTTTTCTTAAAGACCGTATGGCTGTCTTGTGTGTTTCTGTTAGTTGTAGCATTTTAGGGGAGACATCAAAATCATCTACAAAAATGTTGACATTTCAATTAATAAGAACTTGCCTGATAGGATTTATTACCGCAAGAGACATCAGAACATGTATATGTAAGAACTATGCAATATATTTAAAAATATATATATACTGCATTTTCTCTGAAGTCTTGAGCTTCTCTTAAAGGCATTTAGCATACATTCATCACATACCCTGAATCAATCTCCGCAAAACTTTTTAAAAATATTTTTGACTTTTGTGTTCCAAATCTCAATTTTAGTATTTTTATAATCATTGCACACAGATAAACATAAGGTCACACTCGCTTTATAAACCTTACTGAAATGTTTTGTTTTCTTACAAAAGCCAGGGTAAAGCATCTTCACAATGTCAATTAAGTTCCTCTTCAAAAATCCTTGACATAAGTTGCTATTTTTAAAAGTTGGGCTTGTGGTTACACAAAACGTAATGGTAATTATATACCAACCAATGAGAATATGTCTTTAGATTTTCAAATGCTCAAAGCCATATAACATCTTTTGTGACTGTAAGAAGGATCTTCTAAAAATTAATCTCCGGTAACTAATTACAAATCCTACAAAACTTGTACTTTCCATTTTATAGACAAGTCATATTTGTTTACAAACTTGCTTTCAATAAAGATTCTTTTCTATTTGGTTCCAGTCCTAGACCAGCAATAGGGAAATAGTAGCTTTCTAGCCCGAATTTGGAATAGCAATTTTTGTCAAAGGTTTGAGTAGAGGAAGGATATCAGAAAAATTTGACATTGTGAAGATGAGGGTTGGGAGAACACCGCCTCCTTTTCAGATTGTTTTCTATAATTATGACGATATAATAAATGGAGAAGAAAACAAAAATGAAATCCATGCAATTTAGAATTTTTAAAGCGGCAAAATTGAAAATAACAATTTTGTAAACGCAACATTTTGCAATTATTCATTTTTTGAGTTATCATCTGCGTAGTACCAGGGGTCTTCCGAGTCCAACCATCAAACACTCAGAAGTCCTCGGGAACTCTTCTTACCTTCATACGGGTCTCTATATGAAAGCGAGGGCGATGATGTCTCTTTTCTGATTGGTAGATGGTCAACTTTATGATCAGCTATTCCAGTGGCTAAGCTTAGATGGCTCCTTAAAATCCAAGCAAACTTAAATATCAATATTACTAAAGTAAAAAATTCTACAACTCATGCACTAAATGAATTTGAAGAATTTTTTAACGTCGTTAAATAGTTCATGGATTAAATCATTCGTTATCAAGTTTCAGTCCTCCTCCTTATGAATTTTATTTTTGTTTAGTTGTGTTTAGCATGCAATTTGTGTGGTATATGCAATCTATACACAAGAAAGTGCTCTGAAAATATCATACAATACACCTAGATATGATTATAAACAGATAATCGAATATTAATTCGATAATTCAACAGATTATAACATGCCAATCTGAAACACTTAAACGTATGGCTAGAAAACGACGTAAATCTACATGTACTTTATGGCGAACTAAATGCTATCAAAATCTAAATTATTAACACTAAATTCACAAATAACACTTAAAAAAGATAATTAGATCTTACCATGTTCGATTAACTAAACTAAAAGATAGGAAAATAATTGTCAATGGCTGAATAAGACATGAATTGGCAAATGAAATCATGCAAACTTGGCAGTGGATTTATGAAATTTTTTTTTGCAAGAAACGAAAAATGTCGGTGTCGATTTTATTTCTACCACAATCATGAAACGCATTTCTGTTATTCCAGCGTTTAATTTGTTTTCTACAGAAACTCAGGAAAGCAGTTTGTGCTCTTTATATTTTTTAAAATCCACTTGGTGTGTTGTGCATAGAAAGACAAGTGAATCTGAAAAGATAGTAGTGTGTACTGCACAAATGTACAAATGTTACCTTATACACAATTCAAGAGCGGGCATATTACTTTCACTACAAGATAAATATCTGAGATAACACTTGAATAAAAATCCCTTGAAGATTAAACTTTCTACGACATACTTTTATTTATGCTGATTTTTTCGTTGTTGAATAATTTTAATTTCATGTACATGTATTATGTAATTGAATGCTTTCTAGTTTTCTGATTGGCGGAAATCCAACATTTTAAAATCACAAACAGGTCAATTCATTTGCATTAGACCTTAAAGGGGAACATAACATTAAATATTTTCTACCTTGGACCAATTTTTTTTTCTATTTGGGTCGTCCAATGAAAATCCGAGTCTCTCACTGCAATTTCCGTTGTAAAGTGGTAGAAAGAAAATAGACTCCTCAGCAATAGAATGAAGACTTTCGTATTTTTTTTCTATTGAAACCCTTTAATTTAGTCATGTCTTTTAAAAAGAATGCATACGTACTATTTCTTCAATGAAATAGACATAAATACGAAATCTTTATATTGATTTTAAATTAATTGCAATATTTAATAATTATAATTCAGCATTTTATTAAGGGTGTCATAGTTTGAACTTCTTGTATTTCAATACATGGATAATTTATCATGAAAGAGAAATTTCTGTTTCTTTCTAATCGTAGTCCCTTGTTTATGATTATTAATGTTTGAATTTTAATACATTAGATATAAGTTCCACCTTGTTATGGTCTGACTTTTATAATAATTCGACTACGTTGCAGCCCGACTTATCCGACAGCAGTAAGGAGATAATTAAAATATTCCGAGTTCAAATTTCAGATTTTTGAGAGTCATTCTTCATCGATAATTAATTAATTAGTCAGC
Organism: Saccostrea echinata; assembly: GCF_033153115.1. NCBI lineage: Eukaryota > Metazoa > Mollusca > Bivalvia > Ostreida > Ostreidae > Saccostrea > Saccostrea echinata. The sequence goes on from NW_026889750.1 coordinate 8,957,358, forward strand.
CCGCGGGCTGACTAGTTACGGTGGGATGAAACTGCAAGTGCGCTTGCGTAATTTGGAATTCTGGGAAAAAAGATGTACACGACTTGTTCTAAAGAAACTCGTGCTATTTGCTCCAACCAAAGGGCGTGATTCTTCACAAACACCCTCTAAACAAAGACGCGACCCCGATCTATTTATAGACTGCATTGTTCTTCGTCGTTCTCGACGAAAAATTAAAGAAGAGATTGTTCTAAGTGGGAAATATGATACTATGAAAATATTTCTGTGCTTCTTATAGGAGATGAGAAGTTTATATGCAGAGCACATTTAACACTTGATATATATACCCTCAATCGCCGTTGCAAGTTCACGGATTTGTGTGTATTCCTCTGAATGCCTGATGCAAGACTCCCTTGATCAATACCTTGCATAAGACATGTACGGGTCGGAATTCACACAATAAGGTCCCGTTCAAACAGTGAAAAAAAGAATCTCTTTTCACTTTAATGATGAAAGTTATGAAAACATCAGAAGATCACTTAAGATGTGTAAAGTCTTCTAATTTACACGATGATAGACACGTAAGTGCCGCTTGTGCACGTGAACCGCGCCCACAGGTGAGAAACTGACCACAGTAGAACTTGAGAGTTGAGAGAAACTGCGCGGATTTATAGGCAGCCCCCCCCCCCCCAATTAGAGAGAGAGCGAGATGGAATCCAGTATCATTTTAGGGTATACGTACTGTATGTATAAAATATTTTGAATTTCCAGTTTATTACTTTATTTTGGAAGCAATTCTTTTCTTTCCTAATAACACCAAAATGAATGCTTAAATTTATAAATTGAATTAAATATACATACAGTATGCACCCCTCCCCCTTCCCCTATCATGCATTGCCTCGAACATGCACGATTAAAAACTTTTATCTAATGATAACTAATTAACACAATCTAACCCAAGGTCTACCTTCCTTTTAACAGAGACATATAATAGATATATGTCTCTGCTTTTAAGCATCATAATCTATATCATTTATAGAATTTAACAGTAAAATTGAAAATGTATACATTCTTCAACGTTCAATGATTGGGATCATAGTGGCTTTGTTCATTTCTGAGACGAACTTTATCTCATGGCCGTAGGAACCGGGGGGGGGGGCGTGTCCCCCAATAATTTTTCCGATAGACTACTATAGAAAACATAGCTACTACATGTATATGCTTGTGCCCCCTCAATAAAAATGTCTGATGACCTTTTTTTTTATTTATTTATTAATTTTTTTGCTTGTCAAGGAATTTTTGGTAGTTAATAGTGCCCCTCCAACTGAAAATGTATGACTGTGCCCCAACCCTCCAACCCCAAACTGAAATTGCTTCCTACGGGCCTGTATCTGATGTCCGCGCCCAAGAGAAATTAACTGGAGGTCATAAAGATCACGATGTAGTCTATCTAAAATTTATTCTATGCTTTATTATTTATTATGTACAGCATTATGTTACAAATAAGAAAACGACTGTTCGAATTTTAACTTAGACGACAATGTCTTTTAATGAACACAAAATGATGGATAAAACAAATCATATACCATCACAAAACAAGAAAGAAACTTTCTGTATTCCAGTGGCTGACTCTCAGCTTTTTTTAAAAAAGCTAACCTTGTCAACCCTAATAGAGAGAAAGAAAAAAGTTCCTATTTAAATAACTTCGGTTAAGTACAATGATTATCGCCTTCCTTGGAGGACGGTATACAGAGTTGAATATTTTATAGTCCTCTCTTTTGTGATTAGTAGAAATTGCATGATTTGAAAATATTCAATTATTTCATTGGTTGAAATGCTTTCGAAGGCAAGGGAGATGATTTTCTGATGATTAAATATTCGTACTACTTAAAATTTTTTCAAGATTTTCAATCGTAAAAAAATTGACAAAACGAACAGAGGAACATGGCTGTAATTAATTCTAAATAACATTAAGTTTTTATACCAATTTCTAAAAAAACGTTCTATGTTTTCATTGTAAGTAGAATTATCTTTATTACATGCAAGCTTAACAGCATGTATTTGTTCTTTTTCACTTTGTTTTGCACTTCTTTCTTATCTCGGCAGCAGAGTCGGAGTTTACGGAGACAGCCGAGCGTGTGGTTGAACTTTCACATGACAGAGCTAATGTCAGTAAAAGCTAAGGAAAAAATACATAGCCGAATAATAAGACCTGATAAGTGTAGGTCAGTTAACTGTATAAGGTTGTTGCTAAAGACGGCGGAGCTTTTTTTGAAAAAGCTCTACTTTTTATAATATATAAAGAAAAGTACATTTTCCTTTCGATTTACCGGTATTTAAGCAAAAAACTCGAGTCCGTAATTATAATACATGTATACATGCAGAAGTATAGATGTACAAGTATATAAAACTTTTGTCCAAGGTGGAACTAAAAATATGAGATGGAAAAATTCTAATTTTTGATATTTTGCCTCATATTTTCATAAAATCACTGGCTAAGAATTCACAAGAAGAAATCGTCTATTTGCAACAAAAATAATAGTAAATTCTAGACTGCAATGAATAATGAAAAGGTCCACTATTTGATCTCTCCTTTTTCTAACCACTAGATAAGTAGATATGCATAATTATCTGTATGTTGTTATATGAAACTGAATATTTTAATCGAACAAATTTCCAGATTATGAATATGTACAATTAGCGATTTTCCCATTTCTTGTCAAGAACAGCAGAGCCGTGATAACGTACCATATGCAACATCCTCGGGTAGGGGAGGGGGATCAATAGGGAATTTTACATGGTGATATATAGAAATTGTTTTAAAAATCTTTTTGTCAAGGACTATTGAACCTTGATAAGTGATACTTTAAAATATGCAGACAATTATATGTATTGCAGATTCATATTTTATTAAATTATGGTTAAATATGGGAGATCTGTTCATTCTTACATCAAAATTATTTTCAATATATTTTTTAAAAATATTACAAATTTAAAAGGTAAGTTAAGAATGCTTGAAATAAGCTATAAAAAAAGCACTGTTTTTTAATAAGCCTTATGAAGGGTTTACTACTAGAGGGACCAATTGCACAACCACCACACTACATTACAGGATTTAGGAGAAGTTAGTATTTTTTTTACCTGTTAATTGCCAGAGTTCCTTCTTCTGATAAGTCTGCCCCGTTTGGCTTTTTGTTTTGATCTTTCCTCGGCAGTAGGGGGGAATGTGGATTATTAGAAATGGAGTTACTAGAAGAGCAGGACCGATCTCTTCGTCTTGTAGAAAATCGACTTACAAACGAAGCGTTTGTTTTAAATGGACGTTCGCTGGAAAATAACACAAATATTAATGAGTGTTCTGTTTATACTTAGTAGAAGAAATTAATTAAATCGATAACGATTTAGTTATTTTGATAAAAAATGCAACTTTTGCATAGTCGTGAGTTGTTGGAACAAAAGGTGTAAAATTTTGCAACATTCCTTAAACGTCTGTTCCGAACTTTCCAGGCATAATTATACGATTACAATGCTGTCATCAAAGAATGTCATTTTTACAAAACAAAGAATCTAATTCCTATAAATAATGCCTTCAATCTCCAGGTAAAGAATAAAAATCTAAACATCAAATCACTTTAAAGGGATAAAATACAAAAATTTTGATATGGTAATAACTATTTGCAACTTTATCTCTTTGGCAGTGTTTTGCAAAAATTAAAAATTCATGATTCCATACGATGTAGGACTTGGGCAGGGAGTCATGTGAGGTTTCCACGTAGCGACCGACATTGAGTTGGTGTCGGCGGCGTAACACCTCCACAGACACTGAATGAGCTGCGCTGCAGGCACACGGCGCCTAATAAGGTGTTTCTGGCGTTGCTGCTGCTGGACTTTTAGAGCAAAGCCCGATCCTAATATTCCCTAGAGCAAAAGAAAGATGATACATGATTTCAGTTGTTTTGGGTTAACTGTATTGGAAGTTGGAAGTATATGAATATTAGCAGAACATTTAGTGAATCATACATGTAGTAAGAGGTACATAGTTGAAAACTTTGGAATTATATACATGAAACATTTTCTTAATAAGTTTTTAGAACTTGTGCCCAATCCCTTTGTAATTAAAAACTACAATAAAATATGTTCAAACCAAACATTTTCTATTTATCTGTTGAATTTTAATCAATATCAACCAGACTTGTAAATAAATATTATTAAAAATCTTGGCTTACAGCTGGAAGTGCGAAGAATGAAATTCCCAAAATGGCTGAGAAAGCAGCGATGAGTTTTCCCGCCCAAGTTGTGGGAACAACGTCACCATAACCAACTGTGCATAAGGTAATCTGTAAAAGGCCATTTCTTGTATATTATCTACACTACATTCTAATAATGAAAATTATTTAAATTAGCATATAATGCCAAAATGTCATATTTAAAAAGAAAATTAAAAGAAACAATATTTATAGAAATGTATTATGATGGTTAAAAGTTAAATCCTTCTCCGAGCCTTGAGGCTCATAAGGCCGGTGTAACGACGAAAAGTGACCCCCGTAGAATACTGACCGGGGAACATTTTTCTACGTAAAAATTTGACCCCCTGGTTCAATATTTTTTCGTAGAAATTATGGCCTTAGGATCATTTTTCTCTGTGTGGATTGTAGAAAAATGATCCCTTAGATTAATGACCCTGTGTCATTTTTTTTTTATATACGTAAAAATTGGATCCCCCATTATTGCCCCACCCTACCCCCGGTGGTCATCATTTGAACAAATTGGAATCTACACTACCAGAGGATGCCTCAATATCAATATGACTACTCATGGCTGTTCTCGAACAGCTTTTTAAAGATTTCTTCTTATTTATTCCAATGTAAAATTTGGATCCCCCACTGTGGCTCTAACCTACCTCAGGAGGACTTCATTTGAACAGATTTGAATCTATATTATGTAAAGAAGGTTTCCTACAAGTTTGAATTTTTTTGTCCCAGTGGTTCTTAACAAGATTTTTAAAAGGTGTCATCAACATCAAATTTTCACTATTTCGGAATTATCTCCCTTTGAAAGAAGACGTGGCCTTTCATTTGAATAAACTTGAATCCCCTTTACCTTAGGATGCTTTGTGGTAAGTTTGGTTGAAATTGACCCAGTGGTTCTTGAAAAGAAGATGAAAATGTGAAAAGTTTACAACGACAACGTTAACGACGACAACAACGACAATGACAGACAACGGACAAACTTTGATCAGAAAAGGCTCAATTAAGCCTTTGGCTCAGGTGAGTTAAAATGTATAGCATCCATAATTGTAATCCTCTAGATAAATAATGTGCAAAAAATCAAAATAAAGTCTTCTCTTTTCTTCAGAAAAAAGGTTAGCGTTTTCTGAACCCTTCCCAAATAAATTTGCGTTAAAAAAAAATGAACGATTTTAAAGTAAATTCAATCTCGTAAATACCTTTGATTTTCTATGAATAAATTCTAAAACTTCTTCTCAAAAAATATAGGGAAGATTAAATTTGTGAAAAAATAACACAAACTATTAACTTTAATATGCCTCTGACCTTCGATATCAGGGGCACAAAAACTGATTAGTTCAAAATCTTTACCAATGTCTTTTCCCTCTTCCTCGACCTCTCTCTCCCCCTCTCCTTCCCCCCTAACTGTTCATCCTCTCTCTCTCTTCCAATTCTTTCTCTCCCCACACTCTCTTTCCCTCTCTCACCACTCACTCTCTTCCCCCTCCCCTCATTTTCTCTCTCCCTCTCTCCCCACTCACTCTTTTCTCTCTCCCTCTCTCCCCACTCACTCTTTTCTCTCTACATCCTCCCTCCCCTTCTCTTTCCCCTTATCACTCTCTCATTCCACCTTCCCCTAATCACTCTCTCCACTCCTTCTCATCTTTCTTTCACCTCCCTCTATCTCCCCACTCTGTCTCCGTCTCACTCCTTGTCTCTGTCTCTCCGCCCTTTCTCTTTCCCTCTCCCCACTCTTTCCCTACACTCTCCCTCTCTTTCTATTTATTGTTCGTCTGACCCTTTGGTCTTGTGAAATAAACTATATATATGCATAATACATAGATGTTTCATAGTTTATTAACTATAAAAATAATTGAAAAAAATACTTATTCTATAACAAAGAGAAAATTCTTACAGTTATTTTAAAAGAAATTATAAAATGTTTTTTCTTGAACTTTTTACTTTAAATTGGTTTAGTAGAATTGTTTGTTTATGCAAAAAAAAAATGAATGCAATTTATAATTATAAGGGCGATAACTTCACACAACAGAAAATACTGCTTCCTAGTTCACAATTTGATCATTGCGTTATTTGTTTGCGCATTTAATTTTATATGCTTGAAGAACAATATTTATATGCTTACTAACATGGCAAGAAACATGATATGTCAGCTTGAAATCCCAGTTGAATTTTATTTGTTGCACCGTTATGAAAAGTAGATGTGCAGCTGATGCCCTAAATTATCTACCAAGTATGTAATTAGGGTTTGACATTCACTATCCCTTTCCCTTGCGTGCATTCAGTTTACTTCATTTTTACCTTTTTATAATTTTTGCCCTGTTCAGACATCGTGTCGCTGCGTTTAATGTTAGCGAAAATGCACTTGCATCATGACTCCCTCGTTGTTCTATGCATTGCCTGGTATGTCATATTTTCTTATTGCACATAAATGTTCGTTTTGTGTTTTATTCAATTCCGTACTGTTAATAAACCTTTACTTGTTGCATGATTCTACTCTACTGACCATAGATTTCAACTTAACATTTTTGAATGGATAGTGTTAAAAGACTAACCGTTGGGCCATCAGTGTAATTTGAGTAAATGTTCACCCTATTACAGGCTCTAGTCATGCTTCTGGGAAAAATAAAATCCTTCAATTGAGCAAGAGTCATTCAATCAAAAAAGAGAGCAAATTGTGCGCTGAAAAAATTGTTACAAGGTTGACTCTGCCGCACATAGGCGCCCTCCTCAAGCTATGTAACATTTAAAAAAAAAAAGTTTGTAAATTTGTAAATCGTAAAACACTTGGAATAAGCATTCAATTCTAAGTCTTAAGGAAGAATAAAAGTAATGAAAAGGACCGGGGTGAAGGGGAAGGGGGGGGCAAACATGTTAGAAATTCGATATTCCTTGAAAAGCCAACAAAAAATTAATTTCCGCAGACTTTATCTAAATGACAGGAGCAATAATAGGGAGAACCATACTGCAGTATATGATCTGGAGACAAACCAATCTTATTTACAATAAATCATTAATCCTGTGCTCAATGTGCAAAATAATAAAGGAGCCATTCATTTAACATATATATATATATATATATATATATATTCTACGTTCGAGAAACAACCCTACTAGTCGTAGTATATTGACCAGGGGTCATTTTTCTACGTAGATTGATTGATTGTGTGTTGTTTTATGTCCCGTTCAAGAATTTTTCACTCATGTAGAGACGTCGCCATATACCGGTGAAGGGCTTCAAATTTTGACCTTTACTCGACACTCACGACCATTGAGCAGTGAGGGTTCTTAATCGTACCAACGCCTACCGTGATACGGGGCCTCGGTTTTTAAGGTCTCATCCGAAAGACCAGCAACTGTCACGAACTTGGCCTAAAGTCATTCTGCCAAGTTCAATGTTACTGGCAAAAAAGTATACATTATTTGTTCCGGGCCAAACTTTGTAATGGAGAATCAGTGAAAGCTCATACTTAGTACAGGGATTGCTTATGACTCGAGAGTGTGTCAAGACCTCGACACAAAGTCATTTCAGCAAGTTCAAGGTCACTGCCAGAAAAGGTATAAAATTTTTGTCCGGGTTATAACTTTGACTTTAATGGAGGATCACTGGAAGCTCATAGTTGTTATAGAGCTTTCTTATGATCCAAGGGTGTGTCCTGACCTTGATCCAAGGACGTTCCAGCAAGTTCAAGGTCACTAGCAGAAAACGTATAAAATTCTTGTCTGGGCTATAACTTTGTAATGGAAAACCCTGGAAGCTCATACTTGATACAGAGATCGCCGTCGATCTAAGGGTGTGTCCCGACCTTAACCCAAAGTCATTCCGGCAAATTCAAGGTCACTGGCATAAAGATACAAAATTCTTGTCCGGGCTACATTGTATAACTTATTTGTGAACATGAGGGTGTGTCATGACCTTCATTGGTATAAAAAGTGTAATTTTCATAATTTAGGCCTCGGTCTATAATTTTGTAATGGAGGAACAGCATGTCTATATTTCACTGAAAGATTACTTATAAACAGAGGATGTGTCATTTTTTAACTAAAGTCTTCTTGGCAAGTTCAAGGTCACATTTACAAAATTTGAATGTGCACTTAAAAGAAATTTGGCGGGGGTGGGGGATTATTATTTTGCGGGCTCGCACAGTGCCTCTATTTTTTTTTTTTGCAGAAATATTGCAAATTTGTACCTGAAATAAAAACCACATATCAATACTCACTACACCCCACCACAGTGCATCGGCATAACTTCTAAATTTGGGCTTATCCGCGTCTTTCTCAGCAAGATATACTAAGAATGAGAACAGAAATAGTCCCAGAAGACCAATATACAACGTTGTCAATAGTTCCTGTAGGAAAAGAGAAGAATAGAGATATAAACATTGCATATTTAAAAAAATATGAACTATAGTATCAAATATGATGATAAGCCCCTTTAAAAGCTATTCCAAATCAAGATAACCAATAGGTTGATTGTTGAGCGAGTATGTCTCTGTGTGAAATCGTTACTAACAGACTTTGAGCTTTGATGTTTTTCTTCCAGCAACATCTTAAATCATTTAATTTGTTACATTCATCAAATTATTGATAGATTCCTCAATGTTTGATCTACCTGTCTGTGAGCCCAAACGACTGATCCCAAAAGCTTCCACGACCCCCCGCGCCGATCCATTCGGACCATTCGTAGAATTTGGAAGAATCTCAAACCCCTGAGTGTAGAGGCAGCAAACACTGGGTTTCCCGCTCCGAGGACTAACACAAAGACACTAGATACAATCACAACCATGTCTGGAAGAAATAGACAAAAAAGAGCCTTTTTATATCTGTGGATCTCATTGGCAAAATACACTAAGTATTTACGATCATCACACAAAACAATATTATATTTTCAAAGTACATGTAATCCTTCAAGTAACTGAAATGCCTCATATTTCCTTGAGTCAATTTCATAGACATCTACAGACATATTAGTTTTTTCAACAGATGGTTTATACATGAGAAAATCAATGCTTTTTTGAAAAGGATCCTTTGCTAATAACATCCGCAGGTTAAGTCTATATATAGAAATATATAATTTTATTAAGAAAGATATATTAAGCGAAAAAAGAGTGAAATTCCATACTCACAGAATTCTACTGTAACCTTTCGATACCCTTTGTAGTTTCAATAAAATATAGAGATTTAGCCTAATGACCAGTATGCCCCCCTTTACACGTTAATTTGTCCATATATTTGTGGAATAAAGATTGTTAGAATCTCGTGTTACCGTGCACGTATCTATATGTACTTATCAAAACAGTTCAAATTGCTACTAATCACAGAGTTCATGTTTAGACCAATTTCATAACCGTTTTGACGTAGTTTTCCTTATTTTTTTTTTTTTTTTTTTGAAAACTCATTTGCATTAGGATTTACAGGGATTTTCCTTCATAGACAAAGTATCAATACCGCCCTAAAAATCCTGACGCAAATATTGACGCAAAAGTAAACATCTACGTTTTTCAATCACAACAATTCTACAAGCACGGTGTGCGATGCAGTCACTACAAAGTAGTACAGTTTCTAGCATCGTACGAACGTGTACTGTTTACTAAAATACAAGCGTCCAGGTTGAATAGCCTTCGAAATCGATGGCATACAATGTATCTCGCCTCAAACAGTCATTAGAAAGTACTTGTTGTTTCGTACAGTTATATATGTAACATGCATATTTAGATGGTGTAAGGTACATCGAGAACTATATTTTTAAAATTTGACAGTAATATTTTTACTTAAACCTAATAATTTGTCTAGTAATGATAAAATATTTATTTTATCCCTTCTATCGTAACCGCTATAAAATCCCAAGACTACAAAATACATGTAGTAGTATTTGAAAAGGCTTTATTACAAAGACGCACACCCACACCATATACATGTATGTACAAAAAACATGACCACGGAAGAAAAAATTAATGGGAGGAGCTTTGTTGCATGTAGATAGCTCCTGAAAGGATAAAGAAACGTATATTTAAATTTATTTGAGTATCTCTAATTCTAATTTTGCAAAACCTAAAGAAGTTTGTGTTGACAATGGTCTCTGTATTGATTCTGATAATACTATAGTCTCAAAGAAGAAAGCAGGTTTCAGCAGAATCCAGTATATGAGGATTGCTAATTTAAAAAAAAAGAATTTCCTGAATTCGCAAATTCGTCAACTCCAACTAGCTAGCAAAATGAGAATATACATGTACTGTTTGTCTTGTTCAACTGGTTTTGGTTTGGTTGTCTATCTGGCTTTCTTTACAAAATCTTGTCTGTAAAAATCTTTTGAACCTTTTATTAGTACAGATTCAAACTTTTAGTATCTGATAGGTACATCTTCAGAACGTCGGGAGACATCAATGGACATTGGATCCCTGAAAATTTTTTGGGACTGGCTGCAGCTAAGTCTTTCGGGGAAATTACTAATCTTGATTGTTTTTCCTATCTCTCGACCAATCACATTAAGCCTTTTAGAGAAAAACAACCTGTAACTACTTGCTTTTAGGTGTCAACTGCTTACTCTCTGTTTATTTTTATGTCAATTTATGAAAGCCCCATTTTAATTAGTACTTCTCAATAAGAGAAGCTGTCCATAAGAAATCAAATGTTTTTCACAGGTCCCACAGCCATATGTGGACTTAATAAAACTCCTGACGTTGTGAGGATGTTGAAAGCTTTATGACTTAACCGTGTATCACGACCCTAACTTAGGGTCATATATCAGATTTATCATGACTCTAACTTAGGGTCATATATCAGATTCAAGGTCACTGGACAATAAGATAGTAAATGAAATAGGTGTAGATAACGAACTGTGATTGATCTCAAAAAACCTACGAACAATGCAAATCTGTGAACAGGGCATAAAACACCTGGAAATTCTAGAGTGGGATCATGTGCCTAGGAGGAGTAAGCTTCCCCTGTTGAATGGTCACACCCGTCATGAGACTTTAGTAATGATCAGGTAGACAGAGTTTTTTGTTTGTTTGTATGTTGTTTAACGTCCCTCTCGAGAATTTTTCACTCATATGGAGACGCCACCACTTGCCGGTGGAGAGCTGCAAATTTTGTCCTATACTCGGCACTTACGGCCATTGAGCAGTGAGGGATCTTTTTCGTGCCAGCACCTACTGCGACACGGGACCTCGGTTTACACGGTCTCATCCGAAGGACCGGTCTCCACGTCCCACAGTGGGATTCGAACCCCCGACGTAAGGATCAGCTCCTTACTTCGCGACTCTAGAGCAGACGCTCTAACCACTGCGCCACGCGGGCGACGGTAGACAGAGTACTCTGTAGTCTAATTTAGTATAAAACAAAAGCCTAGCAATTGGTATGAAGTACGCCAGTCAAAATACGCTAATAAGGTATTGTATTCGCCAATAAGGTCATTATAACGACCATAGAATTTACCAAATGCTAACTGTATACGAGGTTGTTGAAATCCCTTTAACATCAACTTATTTGTCAGTAGCCTGCCTCTCTTAAAAAATTTATCGTACTCAGAACATGCTCTTAAGTTTCGAATAAGTTGGGAGACATAAATACATATGCAGATAATAGTGGAATATTACATAAATATGGTAAAGCTGAAGTCATCTCGTTTGTTATACAGTTTAGTTATATAAGTTGGCCATTATCGTGTATAGTCAGTTAAACATCAAAATATGAAACAGATGTGGCAGACTCTGTAGTGTCTTTTACTTCGAGTTCACTGGGATATATCAAGTCGATATATGATTGAAGTAACAATCGTTAATTGATGAAACGTCGTCGATACATGTGTATCTGAATGTCGAGTTGAAGGCTCAGTAAAAGTTTTTTCTTCTTCTCATGTAGAAAATTTTGAAAAAATTCTGCTTCATGGGAAAATAAAAACAGGTCGGCTGATAAAGAAACACAAATAGTGCTCATGGAATTTCAACAGATTGTTGGAAGACCTGGTCTCCAAAGACTACATAAATATTGTCAAAAAGGAGCTTCAACATCTTTTTAATATCAACCTCAAAGTACTTACATGTATGTGTAGAATAAGAGGGGTTATTTACAAAGTAATTTTGTAGATGACCAATCACAAGATATGAAAATTTCCGAGTTCCATTTTTTAAGGAGCAGTTGTGTAAGACATCTAAAAGTCTAGTTTTTCAATTTATTGCAAGGACTTAAAATGTAGAAAAGTCACATTTTTTTAATCTTACTGACTTTTGAAAAATTTTGTGATTTTGAATTTTCTAAAAGTTCTTTGGAGTTTTTGAGAATTTACATTTGATTTACACCTCCTCTGAAATATACTGTATTTAGGGCACAACTCTCTAACCTTGGACTGGAATGGTTTCACCCTTTTGTGTGGTTGCCCCTTTCGAAAAAGTTTGCCATGAATGTATTCAAGGATATCTTCAGATCAAAGTCGATGGCCAATACGATTGTAAAATCATAACTTTGTTACCCTAGATTGGAACGAATTCAAACTTGGGTATGTTGTTGTATATGACAAAAATTAATGTGAACCATGACCTTGACTCAAAGCTATGTCATAAATAGAGGCCATGTTGTCTGGACATATAGTACAGGGTATAACTGGGGAAGGAGGAAACATAAAGAAAACAACATCTAATATTTTTGCTGTCTTACCGACTATGCATAAAGGGCGTCTAATAAACCTCATCCGCCCTCTCCACCCCTGATATCTAGACCGACAACCTGCTGCCCAGATCCGAACCCCGAATTCTGCTATAAGCCATACCAGTACAATGGGTTCCTGAAAATGAACATGTAGACCACAGACCTTTAGATCGCTGTAATCCGAGTGACAAACTGGGGGGGGGGGTATAAAAAATACCCCCGTTTTTTAGTCGGAATAAAACGATCTAAAGGCCTGTGATCTACACTTAAACAATTAACCTTAAACATATAGTATCTAAAAAATCTACATGTAACTTTAAAGGTCTATCCATCTTCATTATACTGCCATTAAAACCATTCTTGGTCGGATAGGAGCATAAAGGCACAAATAACCGTCTTGTATATTTAATCCAAAGATCATTAAGAGAAAGGAATCTTTGTTTACCAAATCACATCGTAGGTTTGTAATACTAAGTAATTTCTCAAGTTTCTAGATGATACAATTTCATTACAGTATTTGTATATATTCCAGAAGTTACATTGTAAATATAGGGATCTTAGTTTGTTAGTATTATTACAGTTGGCATAACTATATCTCCATTTGTAACTTGTAACTTCTACTCACAATATATAACACTGTCTGTGTGATGAATTCTTCGTTGAGTTCCTCTATTGTAGCTAAGACACTTAGTATAAGACAGGTCAAAATAGCGGCAAACCTGCAAATAGTGGAAAATAAAGACTTTATTCTTAAAATCTTATTCATTCAATTCTATTTTCAATTGTATTCCTTTGGAAAAGATTTATGTCGTTTCTAAGCTTAAGGTTATCGCTGAACAGACTCTCTCTGCGAGATTGAAATTGAATCCCACCTGCACACATCTAACGTATCCATGGCTTAAAAACAATTACGTTTAGGAACAATGTAAAAGAAAAGGGAAAGAAAGAAAGAAAAAGCAAAAAAAAAGTATTGCATAAGAAATTGAACCAAAATATTATCGAATGACAAAAAGGCTGAAGGAACAACGAAGAAAATAGGGGTTTTTTTGTCGAAATTTCCTGAGTTTGTGCATAGAGTGTTCGATTTCTTACATATAAAGTATGCATCTGTCGTTTCAAATATTTCTTTTCATTATGGATTTAAACGAATACTATTCATTTGATAAGTTATTCTAATGTGTATTTATGATTCGAATATCCGGCCATTTTCACCTTTTTTTCACTTAATATTTTCTATATATAGACTTAACCTGCGGATGTTATTAGCAAAGGATCCTTTTCAAAAAGTATTGATTTTCTCATATATAAACAATTATCTGCTTAAGATACACCGTTTTGAAATCTTTTTTTTTTAAAAAAACACCTCTGGATCCATAGACAATGTTCATACTTAATTGATTTTCTGATAATGATTTTAGAACATTAATGCATACAACCCGAGATAAATCAATTAATCCATGCCTTTATTAAAAAAGTATAGTTTCATTTGCTAAATCTTTAAATATTAACTGTACACAACAATTTGTCCTTGGTAAAACGATATTACATGTATATATATAAAAATAAATATATTTTTCAATACTGTTTTGGTTGTATACATTTAAAATCTATATAATTTAAACATTGACAATGTAGAATTCTTTATTATATACCCAACTGTTTATCACTCAGTTTTACTGTTGAATTTACGCAATCACGTAACGGTGTGATCCGACGTTTCGGATCATCACACTGTGGTTTTCTGAATCCATATCACCCCTCTCTGAAACTGATGACGTAGTACACAGAAAAATGACGTTTTTATTCTCACACATCAAAAAGTTCCTTGACAAAATGGTTTGTTTAATGTATAAAAGTTATGTAATTGATCTAAAAAGTTTCCTTTTATTATATTTTGCTGGTTGTAAATAGGTATATAATAAATTTATCATTACAACAGTAACTTGATCCGAAGAGTCGTATCACGTCGAGTTGACAGGCGCGGATCATCAGATCAAACGAGACGCGAAGCGTCGAGTTTGATCTGATGATCCGCGCCTGTCAATAATAATATATATTTATTGTATGGATACAATTTTACTTCGAATCAGACTCAAAACCTGTCCTGAGTATTGGATAATGCATATTGAAAATAAATCAGAACTTATTAATTCTATTTTATCGAAAATTCGAATGTATTCAAACACTCTTGTTGAATATTCGAATATGACTTATAGACAAATTTAACTTCCTTAACTATTCTTCATAAATAAAACTCAATTGCTTTTTCTATTTATTTCATTTACAGCCTAGAGATGTACGTACATGTAATTCATTTATATTTGAAAACAGCTATAGACAATTCTTCATACTGATATAAATTTCAAAATCTTTCTTCTGATCTTGATGCAACAGTTTGCGAAAATGACTTTCGTCAGGTATCTTTTTATAAAAATTATTTTGTTCTTCTTACAATTTACTAATTTAACTGAACATTAAACTGGAAAAATAATGTGTAAAGTGCAAATTTATCTAATTCCAGAAAAGAAATTTTTGATAATTGTAAATGCCTGTCGTAGATGATCCGTGTTATTTTTCTACAAAATATTAAATCACAGATCTGGAAGTCATAAAAATTTGTTTAAAATCTATAATATAAGACTTAAGAGAACAAGATAAATGCACGTAAAAAAAAAAGACTCAAAACGGTCGCATGTCTTTTCAAAGACCTTTGAAATAAATATCTTTTCATATCAAGAATTCTTGGTCAGAGAAGCGTTTGAAATGCATTGCAAACATTTAAAGTCGATGTCACAGTCGTTTTGTGTAGGGAATTAAGTTCTCTTGTGTAGCTTCAACAAATGCTGAAACCCTGAATAATGGAATGTGGCGCGAGGAAATCCGTCATTTTTTAATATCAACATCAAAGTACTTGTATGTAGAATGTATGTAGTATGTAGAAACAGAATGATTTTTAACAAAGTCATTCTGTAGATGACCAAGATATGAAAATTTACGAGTTCAAAAACTTATTTTATCTGGAAATAATTGGAACTACGAATTCCAGGACGCGTTTGATGAACACATCTTTGCACTTATACAAATTTTAACTTTATCCTTAATATTTAAGAAAAGAAGCGATTTTGTCATGTATTAATGAAAAATATTACATCTATAATCCAGATAATTTAGAGTAGAAATGTTCGAAAGCAAAACCAACTCAACAGTATTGTCAGTCCGTGCTCTGTGATGTACAGAGTTTAACAAATTGAGCACACCCGTGAAACGTAAACTGTTTTAATAACTTCGAGATGAAATAAGATTTTAATTATATTTTATTATGAAATGCTATAGCAACATATAAGTCATGAAATTATACAGAAAATTTGAGAAAATATTAACTTCAAATCTGTGTCAAAGCACCTTTAAGGTCGTCATTTTGAACTATATACTAAGTCTTATATCACCAATAATAGGGAATATCTGTAGGAAATATATTTAAAAGGATTTATTTATTAATGTTCAAAATGTAGATTACAAGATACGTCTTTGAAAAAAAGATAAAGTTTTAAGAACTTAGGTGCTTCTCGTCGCTAGTCTTCCTAATTGTTTGAAATTTTAAAGTCTAAACATCAGTAATATACTAAGAGAGACAACCCCATAAAATATGTAGGTCTGAGATAAGTCTGATTTCTCTGTGTTTTTAATACACCGTACAGGTTTCAAAATTTGAACGAATACGTTGTCAATTCATAATCTGAGAACAATGAAATTCGAAAAATGTCAAGGTCACAGAGATTTGAACAAGGTCAAGATCACTGTGGATTAAATTACAGTAACAGAGAAATATTAGAATCTTGGTATAGGACTGTCGCCATGATAGATTTTTTTAGCAAATTCAAACGCCATATGGTTTAGAATTGATGAAGGTTAGAATTTCATACTTGGCGGGAAGGTAGTTAAACACCAAAATGTGATTCATAAGCTAGAATCAAATTCCTTGCACAGATTAAAGATCGCGGAGATTGAAAGTGTAAATAAACTCATATGCCCGATTCCTACAATTGTAAAGGAAAATTTTGAAAGTATGTACATGTATGTCGAAAAGATGCCTATGGATACAGTTTTGAATCACAACCCGAACCAGGGTCACTTGGACATTGTCAAGGTAAGAACTGGAAGTAAAAGAATATGGTTTCTCAATGAGAATTTTGACATAAAAGAATGCTTTGTCTAGAGGATTGTCACGGCCTTAGTTTAAAGTTATTTGAAAGCCAGAGAAACTAGAGGTACTGTGAGCACTGAGCTCACAAAATGATACCCCCGCCTCCTATATGTTTATAATTGCTAAGTCCATGTTTTGGTATGGGAGACCCAAAACAAGTGTCCGATCAAAAAGTAAAAAAGGAAGTGCACTATGTAATAAAGATTCTGTGAAAGTATCATTAAATTTTATAGTGGTATAGGAGAAGTTGCGGATAAGAGATGTATACCCCAAAGCGTAACAGACGGACGTACTGACATACGGCCGGCCCCACACCCCCATCACTATAGACCTCCGCTTTCAAGCAAGGAGGGAGGGGGGGGGGTATAAATATGCTGCAAATGGGTCACGGTTGTTTGTGTTCTTGTGTGCAATTCTTCACGCACGGGCAGTTTTAACTGTATCTCTGTAATTCTTCATGCACGAAAAATTTTACTGAAGTGTACCTTTCTTAGTTCCGTTATTTAAAAAAAAGTATTCTGAAAAGATAAGATTTATTAAATAAATAATACCATAATGTATTTTCCGACCAGAAGAGAATAGTAATTAATAAACATAATGAGATAAAACATGTGAATATACATGTAACAGGTATTTAGTGTTACTTGGTTTATATGATTACCAATAATATAAATACCGATTGCATTAGAATAAAAACAAAGATTTCAAGCCTGAATGATGACGAGACAAACTCATTATTTATTGACAGGTGATATTTAGACATCAGACATTGACCAAATAGTCGTCGGGATGTGAAAATACACTCCTTTGTGCTGAAGGATTAAGATTTTAATGCATCACAAACCACAAAGAATGTCTGAATATTGTAACTAAATTCGCTTTGAACAGATGGTATTCAATAATTTATAAATGTCACTGTGCAAATCAAAGATGAATATATTCCATAGGGAAAGAAAACTAGGATGTTTCTGCTTAAAAATACAATCACTGGGTCTTTATTGGTATAATTAAGACGAAACTGCACGTTGCAAAATCAATATTGCTTATTTGTCTACATTGTTGAATTATACATTTAGGCTCATTCATATACACTTCCCTCACGATGCATAGTCATCTAAATGTATGATCAAGGAAAGTTTTTAAAGAAAAATGGAATTAAGTTCCATGCACGTGGACTAAATTCCTTCCTTCAAACTATCGGGAAATCAGAATTAATTTGAGAATCATTGAAGCTGCACTTTTGAAATTATATGTTCCCTAGCCAACATTTTTCCCTGTTTCCATTATCGTGCCAGCGATTAATATAATCTGAATCGTTGGGTTTGGTTTTGCACCGAAAGAATCCCTTATATCAATTGCTTAGCAAGAAGCACCACTCGATAATTATCCGATAAAGAAACAACAGTATAGAAGTAGGTGAAGGTTAAATTCACTTTCATGTTCTCGTGAGTTTATCTAGTATACATTGCGATATTTTAAAGCATTAATAATATTGACCAAAAAAAAATAATAATTTGTTTCTTTATTGCAGTTACAGATGATGATTTTGAGCCATTCGCGTCATTTTTTTTTGTCATTAAATTTTATAATTATACAGATTTTTCGACTCTGGAGCATTATTGACAATTTATCCACATTCTACAAAATTTTACCTGAAATTCGAAAATCGTTTACTTCATCCCTGGGATTTTATGAACATTTTGACTGTAAACTGTAAACCAATCCATTCATGTTTCGAAGCTTTGAAACTTGCCTGAACAACTTATTCTTAATGAAGCTTTGTTTAACACGATCTGGACAAAACCCAGGTTAAAGGATTTAGGTATCTCTTTACCCGGCGTCTGTCTACAACGTATATATCTTGAGAACTGTATATATAACCTGGCACTATGGCTTTTGTAAAATACCAGGGTTACCAACCTCGTGGTCTTTGAACTTGACCCACTTTCAAAATAGTTCAAATAGCCGATATACTCCTTATTTTTGACATTTAAGAGGTGATTCTGTGCTATTCAGCATGTGCACTATTTGTCATAAGATATTATATATTTAAAAAATACCAGCGTGACCATAGTGACGGTCCACTCGACCATTCACATCCTTTGCAAAGTTGAATTTTGAGAGGCAGAGTTTCGATAACTAGCATACATGTATAAAAATTACATGTTTATGAGTTCACGACACTGTTCTTTAAAGCTGTGCAATATAGTTACCACACAAACTGAAATTCAAATACTACTGTATGAAAAAATACATCGTGATCGGTATACCACAATAAAGTTGTAGACTGACATTTTTGCAGTGAAGAAGGACTGAAATCTCTCTCTACATGGATAAAGAGGTATGAATAAAATGAAAAGCACTTGTTTCTAATAAATTCAATTCCATTGTTCATTTTGGTTTAATGGGTTGGGGAAACCATATTTTACATTTTATATGATAATTGCCATTCTATCGAAGTGGTTTTTTTTTTTAATCCGTGGACGTTTTTCTTAGCAGAAAAATTCATGAAGTATAATACTAGTAGCAAACAAGTAGCTGACCACTCTTAGATTTATTTAAATTTTTTAATGATGCTATATAGAGCAGGCGACACATGCGTTCCTTGGAACACAATAGTTTTTATATATTTATTTCCATCAGGACAAATTGTCTTAAAAAGACATCGACTTTTTTCTCTCTGTTAATCAGCTAATCTTTCACTACTGAGCAATTTGATAATTTTTCCATTTCTTGTCAAATTGGAAATGGAATTCTCTTTACATCATTATAAATCTTACTCTGAAGGCATTGGCCACTCATTCGGTGTAAAAATATCTTTAATACACTGGTTGGTTTGTATTTTTGAGAACATCAGTGTTTTTCTGTTATGTTTTTTTTTTTAAAAAAAAATAACATAATAATTTTTATGTTCTCAGTTTTCCACATTTGAGAACACTGAAGGACATACCGAGTTCTAGAATTAACTGATTTTACGAAGCACTTATTTGAAAGCATACAATTACAAATCCAAACTTCTAAGCTTCGTGGTAATCTCTCACAATGAATTGTACAATTTGAGTATCAATAGAATTTATGTAATGCTCAGAACTCCCACTCCCGGTTTATCTATATACTGAAGTAGACTAGATGAAACATTAAAAAGAAGAGAGGCACTTTACCGCATGAAGATTCCTCACTAATGTGTCCCCATTGACAGAATCTTTTTACAATTACCACCAGTTTTCGATCTATCAGTTTTACAAGTTCTTAATTTAAAGAAAGATTTTATGATTTTGGATGATGTTCAACTACAATAGATTTCCCAAGGATTCAATCATGACATCAAACCTCGGGGACATCTTCTCCATTAAGGAGGCTGATTGCGGTCTAATACGTTGTCTGAATACCTAGAGCTTTATATGTGTTTTGCAGGCCATGGTGAATCTTTTTTGTTGGAGAGTCTCTTAATTTGTCTGAGAGATGCAATTGAAATTTTTTGTCGAACTGAAATAAATCACAGATCAAGGTGTTTTTTAATCTTTTTATTGCGACTTCGGCATATTTTGTCCTGCATTAATGCTATACATTTCTAGTTTAGCGTCCTGATATTTTGCAACGCATTTTTTGATGTATTGTAGATGTATTTTTCAAATAACTGAATACATAATGTACTGGAATGTCTATTCTAGTTAATAAACATTATATTTCAAGAGTTTTTAAATCTTTTGTCGTAAAGCTTATAGAAGATAAAGTGTTGTGGTCTTGTGATATGGTGATGTAAGTAAAAAGAAAATGGCTCATGTCAGGTAAATGATTATAAAGAATGACTATCTCAAGAAATCTAAACTGATCACTTTTTTTTCCGATCGAGTGCGTGGAGATACAAATGCATTTCATATCATTACACATCATGTTGGTGATCAATGATATCATATATATTTTGTGCAGAAGAATGTTGTTGAATGTCTATGAATGATACAAAAAGTGAAACTTGTTTTAATCTTATTTTTATTTTTATTAACAGCTGACGGTTAATCGAAGCAACATTACTACTCTGTTTGCGCCTCCCCCTCCTCCTCCCCCCCCCCCCCCAAGAAAAGAAAACATTGATGTGTAAAAAAAAAATCATTCGTTTCGATGACGAAAAATTGTCAACTATAAAATAAATACAAAAAAAATTTAGCAGGGAGACAAAGATGTACCAGCTTTGGGGAAAAAACTAATACAAGTCAATAAATTATTACACAACAGTGGTCTCCCAGCCACAATACTGTAACAAAACACTAATGTGATAATGCGACAGTATACAACATGAATCTTTATTGGAAACAAAAGCGGCGCATAAAAATGCCACGTGCATACAGTTGAGAAAAACCGTAAAAATGTTAATGGAGTGGAGGTTTCTCTTTCGTCAGTAAAAATTCGAGCAATCCGAGTAAATAAAAAAGATGCCTTGTGCGACGATCCTGACTTGGCGGAGGGAGACAGAGAAGGACTTGGAAATGTTAGTGACTCCGGATAAAAACTGATCGCAGTTAGAAAAATGGAAGAATTTTTATTCCAAGTTTAATGATAAATATTTTGGTATAATACCGAAAAATTCAATTTATTCTAACAGCAAGAATAAAATTACAAATTTTAACATAAATTGTTTTATTTGAAAATAAACCTTATTATATATTTAAAACCTCACTGTTAATCCAAGTCAACATAGCAGCTCTGTTTCCAAAAAAAAATATAACAGAAAAACATATTGTGGTGTAAGAAAAACTTGTTGTTTAAGAAATCTGCTTCGTATTCGATTTTTTCCCCAGACCAATTAAAGGATTTCAAAATGGGGAAAGACTTATTAATATAGGTGAATACTAAGTCAGCCAAATAGTTTG
The DNA here is from genome assembly GCF_033153115.1 of Saccostrea echinata. Classification (NCBI taxonomy): domain Eukaryota; kingdom Metazoa; phylum Mollusca; class Bivalvia; order Ostreida; family Ostreidae; genus Saccostrea; species Saccostrea echinata. The sequence continues at coordinate 8,979,299 of NW_026889750.1, forward strand.
CTTGGCCCATTGTGATTGTAGTGTAAGTGTTCTGTGCAAACCATTGCTCCAGAAATAGATATAATACAGCCCTCATGTTACTCCATTACAAAGTTCAGGAGCAGATCAAAATCAGCCACCATGCTCGTGTTCTAATGACCTTGCTTGAGGGTCACGATACACAGAATAAAGAAGAGGACTCTGTGTTGTTAACTTCCAGTGGTTTGAACAATATTATTTTTTGAGAAAGACAATGACTCTGCAAGGTTGCAAGTTCGAATATTGACCGGGCAAGATCAGGGAGTGACAGTTCTTTCTCCATCCGCGCGACTCTAGAAAGTTGAAATCTTATAAACCTCTATCTCATGACACGGTAGTCTTGATAAGGAAATATTTTTCTCTGGCACAGATCCATAGCAATTAAAAGATATGGAAAGGACTTTTATAGGCAGTGCCTGCTGTCAAATCCTTTTGGATTATTCATAGTAAAATATTGTTTAAATTAATAAGCAACTAAAATTGTAAATTTCTTCTAAAGCTGGTAACATTTCGATACAACTAAAAATGATCTCGTTAATAATAATTTTGAAATAAAATCTTTCCTGATTTAAAAAAAAAAATGAATATCTATAAACATTGAACATACATGTAGAAGTTTCTTTTATATTAACATATCGAGAGATAAAAATGCATACGCAAATATAATGCAAAATTAATTTCTTTCAAGTGTGTTGGAGTTAAAAAGATTTGTATTTTATTTTTGCTGCGTTATCGTGGTTCCACTCGATATTTTAGCTCTCCGTGTAAAATAAGCCTGTCTTTTTTTGATACTTCAAATGGCACAAATGCCATTTCAGTGAACGGCGGAAAAAGGAATTGATAGATTAAATTCTTGTTTTGGACGAGAAATTTCGATGGATAGTAGCATAAAACAGAATTAGATTTCTAATTCCCGAGTTCCATCACATTAAGCACTTCTGTCTTGTGTTTTTGGAAACCATTAATCCAAATAAATAGTTCCATTAAGAAGTGAAAAGTTCTAAATGTGTTCTTTGAATATACAAGCATAATAGTGTTTATAGTGTAGTTTATTTTGGCAAGTAGGGAACCAGATAAATAACCATCTCTTTCCACCTTCAATGTTGATCTTTAAGCCACCCCTTTACATATTTATATTCAATGACGTACGTAATATTGTTCCTACATTTTACCACCCTCGAAACCTTTTTCCCCATCATTAATAAATTCGCCGTTTTTTTTCACGTAATTAGGCAAGATAACCAGAGCGCTATTGACCTTATATTTCTGTGAATATGTGTTTTGAAGTTCTACAAAGAGCAGAACTTCATTCTTGTGTTCAGCTTATATATACCAATCATTCACCTATTGGAAAACCATATCAAGGACAGATTACGCTGTGTTTTCTATTATAACTATTGCAATTCATCAAGTATTTATGTAGTTGGTGCTGGTAGATTATAAACATAATATCATATTTGTCATAAGCTATAATTAAAGATAATTGTTGAACATTTCTATGGAGAAAATTACAATAAATGTTTAACAGTAAACAAAATAGTATCAAGAAATCCACTAGAAATTTTCTATATTTCAAATCTGTTTGATTGTAAAATACAGAAGACATGGTATGTTTGTACATGACGAAATTTCTGTAGCTACCTTTCGTGTTAAATTCACCAGGGGCTATTGTTCGTGGAAATGAAATAGGACATTACAAGTGTAAATCATAAAAATATCGAATTCTTTCCACTTTTGACACAGCTAATGAAAAACACAGCTGGCAGTCATGAAGACAATATTTATTTATTTAACCGCCTGGACATTCAAGAGATAGTATCCCATTTATCTCTATTTTTCCATTCATTTAAAACATGTTAAAACATCTGAAAGTAACAGTTTAAAATGAAATTTGTGGTCTACATCTAGTAAAACAGTACACTGTATTATTTTACCGTGTTAAAGCGTAAATGACTTTTATCTCCAAGATGAAAAAGATGAAGAGTAAAGCATTAAATCTCTTGGATGTACGTGATAACAGAAGACCTCCATCAGAGTAGCTTATCATCATGTTATATCTCTGTTTTCTTACTGATTAATTCGATGATTTTTCTGATGTGAACGTAAACGCATGCAGGTGATTAGCATGGCAGAACATATCGACAATGTCAACCTTTTTTTATTTCTTGAGTGTTAAAAACTTCCCCTTTGACCTAAATTAAACTCTGTTTAAGTGCTTGTAATTAATTTTGTTTAAAACGTTGTAATCATGTATTTTTTTTTATTATTTAATTATTTGACATATTACTATTATACCCAAATTACGTATATGAGAATTGTTTTGTGTTTCATTAATGTCTTGCGGAGAGAGAAAAAAGATATTTCATATTCTAATATTAACATACATGAACATGAAACACTGCAATATTTCATATTGCAGTGATAAAACATTTTTTTAACATAATGCATCCCAATCCTGTGAATTTTTAGTTGATTTATTTTTTCTGAAACAAAACTAGTAGATTGGTATTTAAAATCATCCAGTTTTAATGTGATCCGGCGGATTGATATTTATCGGCCTAATAATATTACGTGTATGAATCGATTTTTAGTATCATGTATCCATAAATTCAAACTAATTGATTTGCATATTGATATTCTAGGAAGAATGTTTGTTCAAGTTTTTAAAAAAGTGTCAATTAAGTGAATATTTGTTACTGCACAAGCATGATTTATGTTTGAATTTGTAGGCCCTTTAAAACACTGTCTGCGTCAAAATTGTTGATTTAAAAGGCATGAATATCAAAACTGATATAATTAACAAATCTGACGTTCAAAATTACACCTGTTTTGTTATTCAGTTGTTTGTATGCAGTTATCCCTAAAAAAGGTAATAACAAAGATTTTAAATGCATACAGTAGCCCCTTTTGACTTGTTACGGAAATTTTAATGCATAGTCAAAATGAAAACAAAGCAAAGATTGAAGTTTGACCAACGGAATACTTAGACTCCCGGAAAAATAACCAGACAAGAGACAACATTTCGCCAGAAGAAATTTTTGTTTCGTCTGATTGGTTGCTGATTGAGCCCACTTTCGGAACAAACCTCAACTTTGAACTCGGTCGTAAAGATTAATAGTTTAAATCCCAAGACATGAAATTAAGGAAATTGATTTTTATATTTTTTGATATACAAATGTCGATTGTAAAATCAAAATTTATACTCCACGTGTAAATTTTGTATATGTATAACATTATATGTATATGTAAATTCGAACTACAATCTGATTTTGGAATGCAGTTCGAATTTCACTAATCTGATTGCCAGTTTTACGATTTTGGTATTGGAAATCGGTAACGCTTATAAAATATGAATTAAAAAAAATTCAAGCATTACGCATTTTACTTATAAAAGATACTAAAACATGTACAAATTACTTTAAGAAACACAGCGTGTGACTGTCAATTTTACAATAGAGCCCGCATAACTTTACGCTCTTAACGTGAAAAATATGAATAATTAAGACATCCTGACATTTTGTGGTAGGAAACTTGCCTGTCATCGAAGAATTAAAAAAAAAAAGAAAAAAAGATCAATATACCTTGACATTTGCTTGTCTGATTTTTATAGTAATTTATGCATTTCTACACAATTACGTTTCGTATGCACATTCAGTATTGAAGGAAATTCGAGAAAGTTAATCGTCTTTTTGCTTGATTTATTCCGTATTAGTGAGTGCATCTTTTACCCCCGATCCTGCACAGTTTACAATAGAGCCATATGTTTCATGGTAATATCAGAGTACAAGGGTTATGATACAATGGTAAAGGAAGAACACTGTTTATATCGGTTTGCGTTGTTGATATAAATATAGCCAATGCTTATTTGGAACTGCAGAATCTGCAAAACATGCAAGTATTTTCGAAGTGTAACACCTGCGAAAAAGGATGGTGTGCGCAATTTAATTAGAGAAGTAAGAAAACAAAACTTTCAAGATTCGTCTACCATAGGGAGATAATATTTTAGTACACGTTGCTTTAGCTATACTTTAAAGAAGCCGAATATACATTATGACGTAGACAAATAACGTCATTGCCACAGGCATCGTACAGAACATCTTTTAGATAGTTAGTTAGGATTTGAAAGTACTTTCTTCTCCTTTTTCAAATAAATATAAGTAGAGCGAATTAATATGCAATCGAGGTGGACTGATGTTCGCATATGGTAAAACAATCTATTCACTCCACCCTTTAATTTGATTTAAAAAAGTTACATTTTTTAAGCATGTCAACAAACACAAAGTGTGCTTTTTTTCTTTTTTTTTCATAAATTGACATTTTGTGTTAAGAAATATGTACAGATGTACCTGTAGATAAACCTAAGCTTAATTAATGATATGCAGTAAATAAGAGTTAATTATTATCGTTTACTTAACCTATGTCATAAAAAAGTTTTCTATTGTTGTAGAGTTCAATTTAGTGGGAATAAGAGGACTTAAGAAACTTCTTAAATAAATCAAAAAATAAAGCAGCTTCCTTACAAAGAAGAAATGTGAATGTTTCCTGCTGTCCGCTCATACTTCAAAATCGGAATGGCTTCGAGCAGCCGTGCTCTATATTTATTCCTAAGAAAAAGGATCATTATTGCCAAACAATCGATTTTCCTATCCCTTTCATTCTAGACTTAAAAGTGGTATAAAACTTGTCTTCAAAGCAATCACGTAGAATTCTCTCAAATATTAAAATATTTATCCACTAGAAGTGTAGTTTTTTTTCTTAAAGTTTTTCTTACTGAAACCTACATGTACTCCCAAATGACAATTGTCATATAATCACTCACACCCCTTTATAATACTAGTATATTGAAATCTCGCGAGTCAATGGGAGCAAATTATTGCTTTAGGGGCAGAAAAAGCACAATAATCTCTGGGTTTTTTTCACACACAGAATTATCTCATTTTATAGGATAAACAAGAGACCCATGGGAATTGACGGTCACCTAGCATCTTGAGTTTTCAGGGGCAGTGATCATCTCTGGACTCGTGATATACATTTTACAATTTGCTGAGGGCTCCATGTTCATTATCACATTGCATAAAGCTAATCTTTCAGAAGCTCAGGAGTAAAGATTTTTAAAGAATTAAGTTTAGATACATAGATACATATTGGATCAAGCTAGCCCTTCCCTGATGCATGAGCCCTGGGGACACAAATTTCACAGTTTAGCAAAATAAACCTTGATTTCTGCGATCGTGGAAACCGTTTGCTTTCTAAATGGTCAGAAAATTTTCAAAGGTACACTGTATAAAAATGTATATGCATGTATGTATATGATAAAACATAACCCCACACTGGGATCAGAATCTAGGGGCTTAAACATTTGCTAAAGGGCCGATTGCTCATTATGATCATTTAAACACTTTTCCTGCTAGTTTTCTATAATGGTAAAACGAAAGAAAAGAGTTTTGAAAAATTTAATGTATTGCACTATACATGTATGTCCAACTTAGTACCATACGTCCTGAATTCTGGATCTTCAACTTTTTGGTAGAGGGATAGTTGTGTAATACAATCATGCAAACAGTTTGCGTGTCAGACATCCACGAGTAAGAAACACGATTTTTAAATGTTTAATGTGTATTCAATATATGACCAACTTAGCACTACCCAGGAACTTAAACCATAAAACCAACAGACAATAATTTCGGTTAAGGGCTGGCTGATCTATCATGCAAGCAGTTTGCCTGATAGAAGTCCATAAGTAAAGATATCTGACTAACTATGCCCCACTTTGGAACATGAACCATTAACCAAGGGGACATTAATTTCATAATTCTGGAAGAGGGTTTTAATCAGTTTATCATAATAATCGTGCTGCTGGTTTGCCGATTTATTGTCCAGTAATAAATGATATTTTTGAAGCTTGCATATATTTTTGTGGTTTTGCCCCCCCCCCCCTTCTTCTATAGGACCTACGGGGGACCTTGAAATCACAATCTCTGTTTCCCATTATTCGTAGATGTTACATTGCAAAATTAGCTGAAATTGGTTCAGCAGTTTCAATGAAGAAACCAGAAATGTTCAAAAGTTTACTCACTTTGCAAAACGCAATAAGCTAGATAGAAAGGTTTCATTAGATCATCCCATGTAACCTAAAAAAGACGAATCTTTGACAAAATATGGTAAATTTAAAGAGTTTAGATTTACTACAAAAACTATTAATAATCAAAATGAATTTGAATTACCATACCTTTACTGGATTCCTAAACTTCATAAAAATCCTTACAAACAAAGATACATATCGGGTTCCAGTAAATGTTCTACCAAGTCTCTTTCGTTACTCCTCACTAAAATATTTACTTTAATGAAGGAGAAACTTCAGGAGTACTGTTCAACAGTATATTCGAGAAGTGGTGTAAATCAGATGTGGATACTTAAAAACTCCAAAGAACTTTTGGAAAATTTGAAATCACAAAATTTTACTAAAATCAATAGCATCAAAACGTACGACTTTTCAACACTTTATACAACCATTCCCCACGATAAATTGACGTCCAGGCTTTTTGACATCATAGACAGCTGTTTTTTCAATAAAAATGGAACTCGTAAATTTATTTACCTTGTCATTGGTCATTTACAAAATTATTTTGTTAAAAAGCACTCTGATTGTACACACAAGTACTCTGAAGGTGATATTAAAAAGATGCTTGAGTTTCTGATTGACAATATCTATGTAGTTTTTGGAGGTCAGGTCTTCCAACAATCTGTTGGAATACCTATGGGCACCAATTGCGCCCTCTTATTAGCAGACCTATTTTTGTATTCATATGAAGCAGAATTTATTCAAAAACTTCTACCTGAGATGAAGAAAACACTTGCTGTGGCCTTCAATTTGACATTTCGATATATCGACGACGTATTATCAATTAACAATAGTTACTTTCATTCATATGTCGACTCGATATATCCCAGTGAGCTTGAAATAAAAGATACCACAGATTCGGACACATCTGTTTCATATTTAGATATTTTACTAGAAAAAAGACGTTAATGGACCTAACAACACAGCTTTATGATAAGCGTGATGACTTCAACTTTTCAATCGTCAACTTCCCTTACTTATGCAGCAATATACCCTTATCACCTGCATATGGGGTTTATGTCTCTGAGTTGATTCAATACGCAAGAGCATGCTCTACGTATGAACAATTTCTAAAACGAGGCAAGCTATTGACAAACAAGTTGACGAAACAAGGATATCAACAGTCTCGTTTGAAGTCATCTTTTCGCAAGTTTTTCGGACGATACACTGACCTTGTCAGTACATACAACTTGTCATTGAGTCAAATACTGACTGACGTTTTTCATACTGATTGTTAGGCCATTATTTATACACTGAACTGTCTACGGATATTTCCGGTTTTTGTTTCCCGATCATGACAAGGAGCCCACGGCGGGTGTGACCGGTCGGCAGGAGATGCTCACTCCTCCATGCCACCTGATTCCACCTCTAAATTTTGAGGTCCGTGTTTGCTTTGCTCCAAATTCGTATGGTTTCATTGGAATTTCGAGATTGAAAACTGTTCGTTATCTTCATATTTCATAGTGAACGGTAATTCACCAAAATAAAGTTATCATCAATTATTAGCATAATGTGTGATGTAAAAAATGCACACGTAGTACAACGTTCACACAAATATCAAAATCGACTGTACCTAATTACTTTCAGTAGTTGTTAGAACCACCGTAAATCATCAAATTAAAATAAAAAAGGAAATGTAACAAATACGAAGCGTTAAATCCCTTCAATAAAACAGAAAATAAGATTAATAGCCAAACACTATTGCTTGTAAAATTCTTGGAAATTGGTGAAAATTACGTGAAGGACTAATTAGTCCACACCTTCGGTAGAGTTTACCACATACTAAGAAGACTGTTGTAAAGTTCATCATTTATCGTAAATGTCAAAGCACTATGCCTTATAGAAAGTGATAATGATGTGTATATTATCCTTAAGTCCTTACGGTTGGAACCAAGGTTTTTGACCTTATCTCTGATATTTCTTGCTATAATAATATCTAAAATTTAGAAACTTTTGCATGCATAATTTACATTGGCTAAAGTGTGATTTTCATTTTTATTAAAAGCAAAATAACCTTTATATAAGTGATACGATCTCCATTAGACTTAAAATTGAAAATACAATGTATTTTATAAACTTCAACTTAGAAAGTTCTTCAAATAAAAAAATATATATATTGAAATGTTATGCTTATTTAAAAAAATCAGTAAAATTCTACGAAATTTGAGAAACATTGCTCTCTGATTACCAAGAGTTTATTGTTACTAGTCGATAAAAAGCCAACACTACATTGTTAGAAATATTACAAATATAAAAATAATCAATAAAAGAAGAACAAATCTTTTTTTTCTCTTTTCAGTTTTAAGGTGTCTTTTTCTGACTTTTAAATTAAAACATGATACCACTAGCAATATGATCATTTCTTATCACATTCAGTGATGATATATGAAAAAAAAACCCCAAAACCAGTTACTGTCCTTAACTTTGTATTTTACACTCAAAGCGTTATTTTTTGTGCAGCATAAAAAAAAATCTGCAACATTTAAGACAGGAATAACGAAAGACACAAGTCTTTTAGTAGTGCAAATCAGTGGGAAAATTATTCTTTAAAAAATCATCCAAAAATATACGTCTTGCTCTATGGTGAATGGAGATGACATAATCAAGATGGCTGATACCTTAAAAGTTATACATAGAGTCAATTACAAATCATATACTTGTGCAGAACAATTTTCATAATTTTTATTAATATTAAGTACTACAAGATTTCTTGTCTTTTTCTCACCTTATTTACCACATGCTGAGCTTCATCAATTATTGTAAATGACAATTATTGTAAATGACAATTATTGTACAATAAGGATATTAACAATCATGATTCGTATACTGTTTTCTATATAAACTCAAAAAGGAGAGAATATTTATTTATTTTGTCCTAATGTTTTTGAACAATTTGATATGCATGATCCGCCATTAACCTTATAAAAAATGAACATCGTTTTCCGGTTGAAAAACTAGGTTTATCAATTGAAAACTTAAGTTTACGAACCATGGTTAACCATACTAAAGTTAACGAATGTGATATTAGTGAAACTATTATTAACAAGTTTTAACTATGGTTTATGGAAGTTAACTATAGTTAACAATTGACAACAAAAACTACTGTTATAAGGTTTATTCATTGCAGATAAAGTTTGGTTAGCATTTGTTAAGTATAGCTAACACCGTTAAATGTAGTTTAATAGTTTAACAGATAACTATACTTAACAAGTCGTTACTTAACTATTGTATACGCTCTGTAAACTTTTATTTACAATTAGATAAACCCAGTATTAGCTGTAAAACGTAGCTCGTTTTTGTGAATTTTGCATACCATAAGTATGATTTCTACTATTTGCAATATAGAAAATCTTAAAGGAATTTTGAAAATATAGACATATAGCATAATATCAGAAATATCCTGAGAATATATGTCTTTATGCTTTCAAATGAATTCTTATTGTACACCTGCCATTTTTTAAATGCAACTGAAACGTTAATCCTACGTAATGCATTAATGTAACAGGTGCAGGTTTTGTGAAAGTTGTTCTTTGATTATATTGTAAAGCTTTATGTTAACCTCATTATACTTAATACGTCATGTTTCCAATTCCTATGTGATACAAGATTAAAGGATTATCTAACGTTGATATTTGTGTTATATTTTAGTTTGCAACGAAAGACTACCACACACATTCCAAGTCGGCTATCGCACAATAAAAGTCTCACAACTGTTAAGTAGAATGTATCTAAAGCAAGAAATAAAAGTCTAAAGTATCAGGCTAAATTAGAAACTTTTTGAAAACCATTTTAAAGTCAACGTGTAAAAAGGATTGCCCAGGAATATAAGATTTTGGTTGAACACAAAAATAGATATGAAAATGAATACAGGGCCAAATCATTCCCGTCTTGAACAGAATTGATTTGTCAGAAAAATAAATTTATTTATATGTAATGACTACATATATTGACAGAATCGGTGCAGTAAAGTGGAAAATTTGTCAATGTTAAGAAATGATGAACGATTTCCAAGAATAAATGATATAATGATTAGACAACCGAGGAGTCATAGGCCAAGATAAACCAGAGAGAGAGAGAGAGATAGAGAGAGAGAGAGAGAGAGGTTAAAATTATTCTTCTGTATGTCAATTGAGAAACTGTAAATAGCTCTTCTACATGCAATATGGGCATTTTCTGAAGTAAATGGTATTTGCTTACTAAAAGTTAATTCTCAGCATGCATCACATCTTAACAAAAATTAGAGAAATGAGCTATGACATGTCAAAAAAATGATATTGATAGTAGGATTAAAAATATAGATATCTTGTTGCGTTTTATAACGTCTTGTTACAAAACAATTTATAAAGAAATTGATTTTGGCGACAGCATATGGTCCACAAACTGGGGATACTGAAAAACATAGAAAACATTCCGAATATCTTATATGTTATTCATTCAATGAAACAGCATACCACAGCATTGCACTGGGAGTATGATCATGATATTAAATGATTCAATCGATTGTTTTCTAAAATCATATATAACAGATCTGCTGTTTTAAATAATCTTGTGCGTGTTCCTTACAGATTTCTAAAAAAAAAAAAATTGTAAAATTTAATCAGTCATTCAATCTACCGTTTCGTGCGTGTTTCATGGAGAGCAATTTATGGATGCATCTGTTGTCGAATGACATTACAAAGCTTACAGCATGAGAGGGTCCCAGAGGTTGACAGTAATTTTAAAAGTCAATGCGCTGTAGCATTGCAGTAAATTCGGTATCTATGACAATGCAATGCATTCGATACTTTGAGATTATTCGAATAACAAAGATGATGTCTGATAACCTTTGTCATGGTATTTAGATGCACACGATCTCTTAAAATACAATACTAATTTTGTAGAAAGCGCTTAGTTTGGATGAAAATATAAACCTACATAATTCGCTGGTGTTTTACAAATTCATTGCGTGGATTTAAGGGCAAAACAAATTCCAAACAACCATTTTGTACAAGTATTATTGAGTGTCCCCTTTTTTATTGCTCTTATTCAAAGAATATGAAAATATTCATTTGGTAAAAAGCAATAAAGGGGAAAGTTATTTTTATGGCACTTAATTTTGTAATGAAAATTGTAATTTAGAAAAAAAAAATATCAAGTAAACTGGTTATAAATCGTTCCCTCGGTTTTTAAGAATTGCAATCAGTTGTAATTGATGTATGGGATCTCGTTTCAAAATTAATAGCAACAAGTTGTTCCGAAGTTGGTCCTGCTTAAGATGGTATATTCTAAAACGTAGCTTAAATGAAAATGGTCATCATTGATTTTAAATTTGATTTAGGATAAAAATAATTAACCCTTTCCATTTGAGCCATTCTCGGGAAAACTGTGTTTATTTATGGCATTGCTTCAATACTTGTAACCGAATTTCCTCAGAATACTCACTCTTACAACATACCACATTAAAGAAACTCAAAATAAACACACCGGCCTAAATTAATTAATTAGGTACAAGGACACTTTGGTTTATTTTTTCTTTAAAACTTTTCGACATTCAAGTGATTCATTTAATTAAAGGTGCTTAGACACAGCTTTGAAGTTTATATTTTCTCAATTTTTCTGTATAATATCACAACTTAAATGTTGCTATAGCATTACACACGAAAATGCATTAAAAAACTTATTTAATCTGGAAATTATTGAAACTACGAATTTCGGGAGGCGTTTGATTAACACATCCTTGCACTTTCACAATTTTTAACTTTATCCTTAATACTTAAGAAAAGTAGCAATTTTGTTGTGTATTAATGAATAATATTACATCTTTAATCCAGAAAATTCAGAGTAAAAATGTGCGAAAGCAAAACCCACTCACTTAAGTATTGTCAGCCCGTGCTCAAAGTTGCGTAGTTGTGTACAGAGTTTAACAAATTGAATACACCCGTGAAACGTAAACTGTTTTTGTAAACAGGGCACGAGCTCTGTTGTTGTTAATGTTTACGTTTCACCGGTTGTGTTCAATTGTTAAACTCTGCACTCATGACTGAGCACGGACTGACAATACTGGTGAGAGGATTTTGCTTTCTACATTTCTACTCTGAAATTTCTGCATTATAGTTTTAATATTTTTCATTAATAAACAACAAAATTGCTACTTTTCTAAAGTAATAAGGATAAAGTTAAAATTTGTGAAAGAGCAAGGATGTGTCTATCAAACGCATCCAGAAATTCGAAGTTTCAATAACTTCCAGGTAAAATAAGATTTTTATCAAATTTTCGTATGAAATGCTATAGCAACATATAAGTCATGAAATTATACAGAAAATTTGAGTAAATATTAACTTTAAATCTGTGTCTAAGCACCTTTAAAGAGAGATGTAGTAAAAATTCTGATCTTAGGATCAGTTTAGTAAAGACTCACATTATTCAAATTAACGCTTCTGCAATGCAAAGAATAACTTTATAATTAATGACGTGGTGGGTAACTTTTTAGCTCATCTGAGCTGAAAGCTCAAGTTAGCTTTTCTGATCACCAGGCTCCGGGGTCATAAAACTTAGATGAGCTCACTTTTGATCTCAGTCTCATTCCCCCCCCCCCTATATATTCCTTCTGTAAAAGTGAGACTGAGATCAAAAGTGAGCTCATCTAAGTTTTATGGTCCCGGAGCCAGGCGTTCATCCGTCCGCCTGTAAACTTTTCACATCTTTCACTTCTTCTCAATAACCACTAGGCCAATTTTGAGCTTTTTGTCATATTTTTAGGTTTTATACTGATTATCAGAAAGAGTAAAAAATTACAAAATTTAACCAACAAAAATAAATAATAATTGAAATGGTGAGCCCTAAACAACTAAAAAAAATTAAGCTTTAAAACTTGTTATATGACAAAGGTGGCGATAACGAAGAATGATCTATCTCATAGAACATACAAACAATACAAATACATGTATGTGAAAAGGGCAGAAAAACACAGACCCCTGGGAATCCGAGAGGTGGGATTAGGTGCCTAGGAGGAGTAAGCATCCCCTGTCGATTAGTCAAACACACACACCGTGAGCCCTATGTATTGATAGGGTGGACGGAATAATCTGTAGTCAAATTTAGTTTTAAAATAATGGCCTAACAATTGGTTTGAATATGTCAGTCAAAATACGACCCAGTGATAAATTATATTATAAACAACGACCTTGGAAAATACGAAATGCTGACATTAAACAAGGTTGGTGAAATCCCTTCAAACATCAACTTATTTGTCCAATACTATGGGACTGATATACATACACCAGGAAAAAATTGTGATTTGAAATTGATTCCAAAAGAACTTTTAACTCGGAACCTTATTTCCACGAATAAAAAAGTATTATGAACAGGTGATTCAAACACTTTCTTCAAAAATCATGAAAACAAAAAACAAAAAAAAAAAAAAAAACAAAAAAAAAAAAAACAAAAAACAAAAAAAAAAAAACTAAAGCAATGAAATAAATAAGTTTAGCCAAACAGATTTTAATTCAATCAAAGTTTCACAATAATGTCCTATAAAGTGTTGAAAAGTTATAAAGATTTTAAGATTTATAAGGGTGACGACAAAAAGGTAGAATTTTCAACATCATAGTTCAAATTATAGAAATTTGATATTTACATCATTTACAACAAAAATAGATCCAAAAATATATTCCAGTTCAGGCTTCCATTTCTGTTTGTATCATTTGTCTTTAATTCTAAATTTAAAAAAAAAGTAAGAATAATTTTCTTTTTTCATCAATGACGGCAGCTGGGCATGCCAATGTTATTTAATATGTCGTTTACCTACATGTAACCCCCGAACAGTATTCTTCCATTTATAGTATGAGATGACAAGGAGCACACGGCGGGTGTGACCGGTCGGCAGGGGATGCTCACTCCTCCATGGCACCTGATCCCACCTCTGATGTTTAGAGGTCCGTGTTGGCTCTGCTCCTATTTTGTATTGTTTAATGGACTTTTGAGCTTGAATACTGTTCGTTATCTCCATATATTTCATGCTTAAGCTTGTAATCTGGTACCAGCTTATCTCTTATCTTTACTGTTGCTTTTCATGATTGAAAAAAAACTATCTTTATGACATAGTGCATCTAATCAGCAGTTTAATTATCCTAAATCTGATGTATTCAAGAATTTTGCGGACTCCTTCACCCCTGATTCTTATCTTGAGTATAAAAAATGTCTTAGAAGCAATTTGCACCTAAGATATTAGTAAAACGATTTCTCCAATAAGATTAATAAGACTGATATGTGGTAATTTGCAGTCTGTAGTTGAGAAAAAGTAACTGAGAATATGTACTTAGTAAAGTCTAATAAATATTAAGACTTTGAGTGTCAGAGACGAACGAAATATCTAGCGCATTTATTTATAGCCGTTCATAATAACATGTCATTCACCCCTAGCATTATCTAACTCAAACTACAAGCTGAATTGAACAAGTATATAACTATTAGTATTTTAATATATTCAAAATTTATAGCAAATATAGTTCATGCATATTTGGCACAATTAGAATGGGGAATTAGGATTAACTTTGTTTTCATTTTGTACACATATGTTAGTGCATACTTTGGGGCTGATCGTGAATTGGCGCAATGACATAAGCGCCATAATACGAGTCAAATGAAAAGTAGTTGAAGCACAGTTCTCAAATGTCTGATCGCGGTCAATTATAAAAATACAGATATTTTTAAAAGCATTATAATAAAATTACAGGATAAATACCTTTTTAGCTAGTCTTATTCCTCACAAAAAAAAATACTGCTGTGAAGCAGAAACTTCAGAGGTATTGTGCAGCTACATATTCAAGAAGTGGTGTAAATCAATTGTAGATCATAAAAAAAGCCAAAGGACTTTTGGAAAAATTAAAATCTCAAAAATATTTCAAACATCAAAAGCATAAAAATATTACTTTTTACGCTTTTTACAATTCCTCACGAAAAATTAAAGAGCAGGCTTTTTGACATCAAAGACAAATGCTTACTCAATAAAAATGGAACTCGCAAATTTTCATATCTTATGATTGGTCATCTACAAAATTACTTTGTTCAAAATAATTCTGATTCTACATACAAATATTCTGAAGTTGATATATTAAAAAAGATGCTAGAGTTCTTCATTGACAATATCTTGTGGGTAACCTTTCGAGACCAAGTCTTCCAACAATCTCTTGGAATTTTGATAGGCACTAACTGCGCCCCTTTATTACCCAACAGTTTTTATACTCCTAAAAAGCAGAATTTATTCCAAACTTTTACAAAAAAAGAAGAAAACTTTTGCTGTGGCCTTCAATTCAATAATTAGATATATCGGCGTCGGTTTGCCAATTAACAATAGTTTCTTTCATTCATATGTCGACTCGATATATCCCAGTGAACCCTAAATTAAAGATACTGATTCTGCAACGTCTGTTTCATATTTGGATGTTTTACTGAGTATGGATGATAATTGCCATGTAGCAACTGTATGATAAATGGGATGACTTCAGCTTTTCTATCGTCAACATTCCTTATATATGTCGTAATATTCCAACATCACCTGCATATAGTGCTTTGTCTTCCAACTGATTCGAGTACAATTAATTTTTAAACCGAGGCAAACTACCGACAAATTTCGACTACCCCGTTTAAAATCAGCTTTTTGCAAATTCTACGGTCGTTATAATGATTTTGTTTATAAATACTGCATCTGTAACGGAATTTTATTTTTATTTATCTATTGAACTTTCTCTTGGGAATGTGGACTACTTTAGAAACTTTTTAGCGTTCGAAAGTCATGAGCCAATGTTTTTCAAATAATAAGTTACTCCCAACCATAAGAATAAGTAACAAATAGGAATTGAATCAGCAAAACACTTAGGATCCTATTCATTGAAAAAACAATTCTCTCTACACAGGATAACCAATAAATATTTCAAAAAGACTTTAAAATGGATCATTATCCTAAAAAGGTTTATAACTTCATTAAAAATATAGAAAAAAAAGAGAGTTTATATCAGATAAAACTATTAATTATTAACTTATTTCCGCTAGATAATCGATGATTACTGAGGCTTCACCTAAATTACTATTATCCATGCTCTTATGTCGTGAGATTAAGATACGATACTGGTTCATCACGAGAAAAGATGTTAAATAATAATCAACTTAATCAATGAAATAGATAAAAGGTTAAACAGACAATTTTGGTCAGTGTACTTTATTCCTTTTTCCACCTTTTATTTCCCAGATCCTAATATATAACGGTTCAATATAAGTAACCTGTACAATTTATAAAGCGTTATACAAGCATGCACAATCGAAAGTCAACGCTATAAGCAAAACATTTTACGCAATAAGCGATCATCAAAATATGACATGGCATGTCAATATGACGTACAGAAACGTCATATTTCATAATCTGGAATTTCCTGTTACAAAAAATGAATTCATTTAAAGCAAGACTTATCTAAGAAACTACCGTGATCTAATTGATTGCAAACTCCAAGCTTTCTTGAGTTCGAACAAATATATCACTACTTGGAGAGACACATAATGAATGAGTTGATGCATTAAATAGCTTTTTTATCCTCCACAATGGTAGTCCTTGTTTTATATTGAAAGCAATCGCACTAGAGATTTGATGATATATATCTTTTATAAAATGAAATGTGGTGTGGCTCCGTTACTGAGTAAAAAAATTTCTCGGGAATTACAAAACCAAAATAATGAACAATAAGAGAAATTAGATAAGTGCCACAGATCCAATTAATTTACTCTCTCTCTCTCTCTCTCTCTCTCTCTCTCTCTCTCTCTCTCAAAGTTATCCTAATTGACCGGAAGCAAATATATTTATACATGTTTAAGTCAATCTTTTCTCCTGCTTCAGTTTACAATTTGCCTATTTTTCTAATGACGTGTATATACATTCAGATAAACATAATTTTCCAAATCCCAAATTAACTCTTGGTTGAACCGAATCGAAATGAACACACTTAACTAAAATCTGATTTGTGCTGTCAATGGAAACTGACCAATGTTGTCAATAGTTGACCTTGAATTAAAAAATATGATCGATTCCTTCCTTTTAGTGCCCAGTAATTACATTTTACTTCAGTCTTTTCTCAATTATCGAATTAGCTTAGATACTCAACTCATCATTACTACACAAAGAAGGTTGTTTCAAAGAAGGAAGACATATACAAGGCTTCGGAAGAGAAGCTGATATAATTCATCTTCTCAAAAAAAAAAAATTGTTTGTTGATTTGCTACAAAGGTTCACAGTCCACACTGTCTCCAAATTCAGCTAAGATCTGGCCCCGGGGCCATAAATCATAGAAGAGATCACTTTTTGATCTAAGTAAAGTCTCACTTTTACAAAAAGAATTTATTGAGGAAAAGTAAGACTGGGATAAAAGTGAGCTTATCTAAGTTTTATGGCGATCCTGATGGCATCTCGTTGAATAAATTGTTTCTTCTATCACGATATGGAAAATAAATACACATTCAGAAAATTGAAAAAATCGGTTTATGTAATATCAGCTGAAATCACTGTCAGTCTACAGCTTATTATCTTTAATCGGTAGTACATGTGATTCAATAAACGCACCCTTTGCAGATAAACGACTGAGTGTTCGATGACTAGGTGGCAGAATCATACAAATGGCGACGATTCCTGGTTACAACAAGGAAAGTGAGTGATAATGGACCTATATACTTAAGATAATTGTAACAACACCACTGTGTTGACAACAATATTGACGCCGATGCATTATTATGGACATGTATCTGTATATTCTCTTCTTTCTCGACATGCGATATGTACCCTATACAATGACTAAGTTTGTCATTTTTAGGAGTAATTCTTAATTTAAAAAAATCACTTTATGTAGAATGTTTTAAATGTCATCTCCCGGTTTTTTAAAGAAAAAAATTACGCAAGTGTATTCTGGGCTAAAATAATTAAATAAATGTCAGAATTTTCGATTTCCTCCTGGTTACTATGGAAACTAAACCCAACTCTTCGGCTAGTTGTCCCCTTCACCCCCACCTCCCCGTCGTATGAAGTAAAAATGTTTTTCAAACAAAAGACTTTAGGCCTATACATATTTAATTATTTATACTGAATTTTTTAATTATTTCAAAATTTTAACAAATTTACTAGCGAGGCAGGTGACCTAAGAGGGCTGGGGGGTTGTGGCTATTTTCAGACTATATTGATCTCCTTTAGAAGAAGAGCTCCATATAAAGATATACAAAAATTATCAAATTTTAAAACTAAAATGTATGAAAATTTTTCTTCACCAAATGATATTTGACAACTTAATATATCATATCTAAAAAATTAAGTTATGTTTGATGGTTAAAAGAATCTTCAATTGGCCCAAAGTGTATATATACAGATTATAACTGGGATGTACTACTATAACTGGTCTCTATAAATGATTTCTAACCTATAAAACCAAATATTTGAGGTTACACGTAATGTCATTTTACATGAACAATCACACGTACATGTACGGAGGTTTGTGTAGTCAGTTTGTTCTACTTATTTAGCATAATGAACCAAGTACTCTTTGTATACATGTACATGCAGTTTCGTTTTCATTTTGTTTCTTCATTTTTTTTTATCTAAAAGAAATAAAAGGACAGTTTGAATGTAAATTTAATTTTACACACTTAGGAAAAGTGTATCCTCTTAAAGCTTCATGCATTCTTCATCCTTTATAAAAGCCTGATAGACAGAAAAAAGAACTGCTCTGACGTAGAACACAAGTGAAAGAAGTATATACAATATACAAAAGAAACTTTCGATAATTTAAATTGCTTAGTTTACTTTATGACCAATTAAATAAGGCAAGGTTGCAAATCCTTTGGATGAAGCTCAATGGCTTTCCCGGGGGGGTTAGAAGGCGATTATAAATAACCACTACGGTATAATGCTGAACATTCGTATGGAAGCACGATCTCTTATTTTTGGTTTGGAATCCTGGTCGGGGACATATATACAGTCGGACGTCTGCTTTGGATCAGGCAGGATTTAGTCTTTCATGTCAAATTAATGGCGACTTACACGTTTGATGCTGTTGAAGTAATTGAATGCGAGCGCCACAGCGGCCATTTGTAGATTACGTATCTCTCGGCAAGCTCAAATTCGATTGAAAAAAATTGGGACAACATGTTGTAAAATATGCTTGCGAATATCAACACTAATTCTTAATCTTAATAATCTAAAAATGTAAATATAAACTGTGTGGTAGCCAATGATTGAAAGATCAATCAAAGGAAACTATTTTAATATTGCTACCGATTGGCATCAAAAGTTGGATATATTGTTGAAAAAAAAAATTAAAATTAATTACAACCATCAGATGAATATTGGCTTTGGTGAAAAACAACAACGGAGAATCAATATTTATCTAACAAAGGTATGGTGGCAGACAAATTTTAAAACTTAATTGTTTACTGTGGGACGTGCACTCTCATTTAACACAGAAAGGCATTTTGGATGCATCTTAAGGATGTGCATTATGTTTATTTTTATAAGCATAAACACATTGCGCACAATTATTGTAATAGTGCATTGTCTTTTAATATTCCTGTCTTTTACACTGACAAAACAGTAAGATTCTTTATAAAATCGTCTTTGTTTCGACAGGAATAAATAATCCATAAGGAGGGTGAACTCACATTTATGGGAATTCTCAATCAAGAATGGAGGAGAAATTTTCGTCATAAGACCACTTTGTACATCTTAGAAATAGAGAGGAAATTTTAATATCTTAACTCATATATGGTCTAATACTTCAAACATGCAATGAGTTTTATAATCACTTGCACTATAAAGTCGGTTATATCTAGCTGTGCAAGTAAGAAATAGTGAGAGTGAAAAGGAAATAAGAATCCATTACCGAAGCAATAACTGCATAAGGGATAAAAGAAAACTTTTATTAATACTGGAAATATCATATTCAACAAAAATAGATATTCTATTGCCCAGTATGTTTAAAGTATAGTTGTATTGTTTGAAGTGATGGAGTTTTGCTGCAAAATCACTTCTTTTTACATGATGTAATTGTAATTGTATTTATGTGTTACTTGATGCTATTCAAGTTTACACGCTAACCGAGAAAAGAACCTTTTCCCCCCAGGGAGATTGTCTATCAAACATATTTGACTATGAATATAAAAGATACTTACATCAGTATATGGTAAACCACTGACAAACACTGCTTAGGTCTTTCTAAGAAATTATATATTTTTGCTTGTAATTTTCTCATCCGAGCATCTTTCCTGTGTTGGCGATAATTTAAAGGTTTCCCTAACAACGACATTCTGGGTTCCACAAATCTCTTGCTTCTTGTTCCCTTTCCCGACAGTTGGTTTATATCAATTTCGACATCCCTTCTTGTTTGATTATAACTATTGTCACTATGTTCGTCCATATCCATAAATCCAACTCGAAGGAACTTCTTCACCTCTCCTTTCGGAGAGGGCAAAGGTGAATCGGACTCACTCGGACTGTTTGGTACCCAATCCAGATAGCTGGGATCACGATAGATGTTATTCGGACCTCCTCCGCCTGCTACACTGATTGTCAGCTTGATGTTCGATTTTCTGCTCATTATCACGCCTCGCGGTTGCTGATGGTAGACAAGTAGGATATACCTTTAATACAGACACTGAAAAATAAATAAAACGTAAATACAACGGGTGAAGATAAACAAAAAACAGGTGGCAATTGGAGAAAAAGCGAACCAGAGTTTATTATGCAATTATCAATAATTACAATATTATTGCAACCACTGCAGAGTGAAATTAAAGATTTTGTCAATACTACTTTTCTAAATTACTTCGTGTTTTAGATTTGAATTTAAATGTCATCCTATGGAAAAGCACATCAGTCTTTAAATATGATTTAAAAAAAAAAAAAAAAAAAAAAAAAAAAAAAAAAAAAACTTAACATATTAAAATCTTTTCTATCACCAAGAGGCTTTCATCAGTTTTGTATACAGATCAAATGTATTACTTTTTAGGAATCTTTTGATTACCAGTATGACGGGTTAAAATCTACTACGTAATAAGAATTGTTCCTACGACTATGTTTGAAGTGAATTCTATATTTTCTTGATGTGCTGATAATTATAACACAAATATATAGAGACTATCTAAAATAAACATAATATCTAGTGCAGTAACCTCTGAGATTATATAAAATATCAATTTGCATATCAATATTTTTATGGTCGAAAGATTTTGCAACATTTTTATACAATAATTGCATTTTCCCAATACGTGACAGTAATCATAATTTGAAATCCTTTATTATACATATTAATATACTTTTGCAAAGACCTTCTTTGGCAGCAATTTTATGATTTTTTTTTTTTTTTTTGGTCAGATCTAAACATGAAAAATATTCAATGTTCTTATATATATATATATACAAGTAGTATTTAACGTGAAAATAGTAATTTCAATGAATCATCTCTGAACCGTAATAAAAACAGCTCATTTTTTGATCATTTCCATTTCATTTCGAGAAACCGTGCAACTTTGCTATGTTGGATAAAATTTCAAATTTAAATATCTTAAAAGGAATCTAATAGCCTAAATGGTGAGCTTAATTTTCCTTTTATTCGTAACAAAATAGCAGTAATATTAAATCTAAATAAATCACTTTAAGCTTTAGAATTCCTATTACTCTACATTAGGCAAATCATTCCGCTTCAAAAAGGGAGAACATTGACCCTTTTACTTAACAATTATATTGTTAGTAAGCGGTGGGTCCTCAAAATATATAAACGTGCATTTACAGCGCAAAATCAAGATTTTGACTCGTCAACCTGTTTAAAAAGTTATTTACAATACTTTGAGGGGAGTAATTAAAGAAACAATTATAGCTTCAAAGAGTCATTTTATCAATATCTCTAAATAAATGAAGAAAGTATTTTCTGAAGTTTTTTTAGTTCATTTTGTTGAAGTCAGTATTGCAGAATCCATATGCACCCAATTCCCCTATATCACAATGACAAAATTTTCCAAAAGCGTAACAAAAGTGCAAATTTAAGTCTAAAATTGCATGTTATCAAGTGTCACTTCCATTCTTTTCCTACAAAATTAATGAAATATTTTAAGATCGTAAACGATTACGAAAATCAAATTACCAGGCACTGCCAACAAAGATATAACAATAATCAAGACTATCCACGAGAAAACCCACTATATTTTACAACAAACAACTGTCTGATCAAAAAAGACAAATGTCGGATAACAATTAGGAATTGATTCTGTGTTAAGCAAAAATAGAGCTCCTTTTAAGAAAGGAAGAATAAAGTATCAGAATTCTCAGAATTCATTACAAAAAACATTCTGCACTATATTACAAAGTATTGGTGATCAAGAACGTCACACAAATGTCAGAGAAAGAATCGGGGTAATCATTAAGGAATGATTGCGTTTGAAGACTTCGTGTTTTCTGGACTTGGTAGCTGGAATGATGGCTTGGTCTAAATAGAATAAAAAGCCAGATTGTGTTACATGTTCTGTATTGTTTCCAAATCTTTCATAAGAAATATGTGCCACATTTTGAAAATTTCTCATCGAGTCTTAAGGTAATATAATAGTAATATTATCTGTTTAAGCTTTAATAATAGTACACATATTACCTTCTTCGGTAATATTGATGTCACTATTACATATTTTGGCCTCTTGTAACAACTTGAAAATTATGACTTGTTTCGAAATGATGTGATTTTGTTAGCAAGTGAAATCATAGTTGACTTTACACTGTATGGACGTATACTTAACAAAAAAAAAATACAAATCAGAAAAAAAAACCTACATTCTAGAGTTTGTCGACAGTATATCTAAATTGATGTAACACTGACCACAGCCTGCTGAATATCAATAGATTGTATGTAATCTGTTCTCTGTCCATCAGTCCATATCTCGTCGTCTCATTCTATAAATTACTGATAAAATTGCATTTAGACAGCAGCGATTTCCGACTTACTGTAGATTCTATTTACATTGCCTATAAGCTCTTTGCTTGATCTATTGATCTACATACGTGGTTTTGGCCACACTTTCCAGCGCTGCAGGTTATAAGACAATATGAGGGCAACATATGGATTTAAGACGTTACAACCAAAGCCACAAATGTCTTTCATTGACATGATGCTAGATTACACTTGACTTTAATGACAATTTCTAAATACTGTGTCATTTATTGATCAAAATATGACAAAACGTTTTTTCAGACCACAACTTGTTTAAAAGGGATTCATTTCTGATAAAGTTTTCTACAGAGAATTATGAAATTCCGAGTCTTCCCTATAGAGATTTTGAAACATAACAGTCTGGGAATTCAAGGTCAGCAAGTAAGCAACATGCTAAGTTTAAAAAATATATTCACGTCTATTTTTTGGATAAATATTTTAATAAAACCATTTGATCGATGACTGAAAGTATCTAAAGAAAATACTCATATTAAAGATAATTTCAGATTTTAAAACGCTTTCGCGCAGAGTATTCAAAGCTTATAAAAGACAAAGTACTAACGTTTTATTTACCACAGTGAATACAATTATAAATGTAGAGGTTAAATGAGGATGGAAAGGCATGTCTGTAAATATGACAAATAACTTTTCGCTCTAAGAGTTTATCCTAGTATATCTTCTCTAAGAAGAATAAAAATGTTGCAAAGAACATATCGATCTACTTCCAAGATTTCATTAAATCAATGAATGAAAACTCAAGGTTCTTAATTTCAGATATTACATTAATGAAATATGAAGATAAAAAAAAAAACAATAATCCAGTTCAAAAGTCCATTGAAACAATACAAACTGGGAGCAGAGCAAACATGGACCTCTAAAAAACATCAGAGGTGGGGTCAGGTGCCATGGAGGAGTAAGAATTAACTAAAGTATGAAAAACTATCGGGAAAAGATGGAACACGTGTTTCTGAAACCTTTATTATCTGTAACAACATGACGGTAGCATCTTAAACAATATGAAAATTAGAATCATCGATATCAAATTATCAATTAGCAATAGTTACTTTCATTCATATGTCGACTCGATATATCCTAGTGAGCATGAAATAAATATACCACAGATTCTGACACATCTGTTTCATATTTAGATATTTTACTACAAAAAGACGTTATTGGTAACCTAACAACAAAGCTTTATGATGAACGTGATGACTTCAACTTTTCAATCGTAAACTTCCCTTACTTACGTAGCAATATACTCTTAACACCTGCATATGGGGTTTATGTCTCTGAGTTGATTCGATACGCAAGAGCATGCTCTACGTATGAACAATTTCTAAAACGAGGCAAGCTATTGACAAACAAGTTGACGAAACAAGGATATCAACAGTCTCGTTTGAAGTCATCTTTTCGCAAGTTTTCGGTCGATACAATGACCTTGTCAACCTATCATTGAGTCAAATGCTGACTGACGTTTTTAATACTAATTGTTAGACCATTGATTTATACACTGAACTGTCAACGAATTTTTCCGGTTTTTGTTTCCTGATCATGAAAAGGAGCACACAGCGGGTGTGACCGGTCGGCAGGGATGCTCACTCCTCCATGGCACCTGATTCCACCTCCAAATGTTGAGGTTCGTGTTTGCTCTGCTCCAAATTTGTATCGTTTCATTGGACTTTCGAATACTGTTCGTTATCTTCATATTTCATTCAGATACTCACTTTTTTATTGGTCTAAGCACTTTTAAAGTCAACTTAATTGATATAAATACACAATATTATGTGTATTATAAATATTCACTACTTGTTGTTATACCTTTATACATGAATTCAAAAATATATACAATAGCCATAATTACCTTTTAATCTTTCGGATATATAATATTGAAAGTATATGTACATAGAGCTAATTCACCAGTTTTCTTTTGCAAATCCAAAAATATAGCTAGTTTCTCTAGTATTTTCCAAACACCTGTTTATGTACATCAGTTCCCTATTGAGTTAAAATCAGAAAAACTGAGAAAAATTATACATAAGCTCCCAATTTTTAAGTTAGCGTTGATATTCAAGCTTTTTTTTCTTACTATTATAAAGATTATTTTAAAAGACTCAAGGTGTGTTGCTTTTCCTTTATCATGTCTATACTCTCTCTCTCTCTCTCTCTCTCTCTCTCTCTCTCTCTCTATACATATATGTACTCATACATAAGATCTTAAGACAATGTTAAATTTTAAACTCTTTTCAAACAGTATCCCAAGCTTATACAAGACGAAGCACTATTGTTTTACCTATCAAAGTGAAAAAAAAATTAATTATTTAGAAGTCAAAGGACACATGAAAGGTTTTTATGGGCAACAAAATAAAAAGCATGTCTAAACAATAATGATAGGTCAACCCAGTGCAAAAAGCATGTTTCAAAATCTTTTATGACAAATAACGGTTTCGATCATCTAATTTTTCCTTTGTTTATGATCTCCAGGAAAATTGAAAATGTTGAAAATGCCATATCCTTTTATTTCCAACAGTTTCATTCAATTAATGAATAAAAATTCAAGATTATTCAATGCAGGCATTTCATTATTGACATTTACTAGTTTGATATAATATAACGAACTCTCTAAACTGAGAACATCAAAACAATTAACATTTTGCTTATTTCTTTGTTAAAAGTGAACTGAAAAAAGTCATCATAAAAAAAAAAATAAAAAATGTTATTGTTTACATTGAGGAAATTCACACTTTATATACTAGAAAACTTAATCACATTATTCTAGATTCCTTACCTTAATATTTTGGTTTACGAAGAAAGTGCTATACACGGGATGATTAGGAACTCTGGAAGGATTTATAGAGAAAACATTGTGAAGTAGCATTCAGTATACGCTACTTCCAGTCTATGCGGAATATAACCTATACCGATACGTCACATAAAATTACATGTTTCAGTGTATTATAGGATTCTGTTTTGACATCAGATAGATATTTAACAATAAACAGTTCTTGTGATGATGCCGTTTGCCTTAGCGCGCGTTTCTACTAAAGTCCATAGTCACTCAATTGGATGAGCTAATTACACGATGCATCTGCTTTACAAGCACGAAAATAACCTCTCTGAGGTAAAGACGGTTTTTCACAGAGATTCCTTAAGGTCCCTTAAGAAAAAACGTATAAGTTAAACGTTAAACAAAGATTAAAAATTTAGTACAATGTCATGTAATATGGAGGTTATTTAAGTATCATTTATGATCTATATGTTTATACATGTACTGGTGTTTTTAAACCACAAGTATCATTTTTTAAAGGCCAATCAATGAATTATAATGTTCAAACTAGATCTGAATTAGATTTATCCTTTTTCACAGCGATATCGATGTTGATAAAGTAGAATATGGGTAAGTCATGAATGACATGATTTAATATTTTGGCAAATTATATATAAAAAAAAAAAAACAACAACAATTATTGATTAGTTGTAATATATATAGAGCATAATCCGGATACAATAATCTTTTACAACATTTATTTACATCAACAAATTAAAGTTAACTTGTAAGTTATCATCTGTCTTATTTTTAGATATAATTTTTTAGCTGATAACTGAAAACAGCAAATTTCTATTACATGTATTAACCTTCTTAGAAATTCAGAAAGGCTGTGATATTTCCTTTTACATGATAGACAGCGAAATTCCTGTGTCCAGATTCCAAATCCACGAACAATACGTCGTTAAACTCTCTTTGTCTAGAAAGTATTTGTATTGATAAGATGACTACCATTTAAAGTCATGCTAGAAAACTCGTTCGTTTTAAGTTGGTTGAGTAAGCGGAGTTGTCTTTCGTCCGCTCATATCTAAAATATCCCATCTTTACAGTTATGTCACTACAGAAAAATAAAAAAATTCACATTGTAAAATAAAAGTATATATTTAAGAAAATCCACATATGAAAAACAAAATTATAATAATGAGGGGGGAAAAAAAAATCACATTTTGATATTTAAAAAAAAAATACAAGGTTTGCATTCAGCATTAGTTGGGCATTGCAGAAATGCTGCGATATACTTTTAGTCAAACCATTTTAAAACAAGTTTCTTAATATTGGCTTTTTTAACGCATTAATGCCTTTAAGCATAAAAAAGACAAAACTTACAGAATAAAAAGGGTAAAAAGTGAAATTGCTAACCTTGGATGATATACATAAGAGAAATTGTTTCCGTTGCAATCCTTCATTAAGAAATGAAAAATTCAGTTGAAATTGACCAGATGTGTTTTCCTTTCGTTATATAATTTTGCTTATCTTGAATATAAAAAATGAATAAAACACAACTATAAAATAAAAAAAATATGATAAAACATAATGTTTTCATATCTCTGCTTTTGTACAAAATATGTTCATTATCAATAACCACTAATTTAATTCAAAAAAATTGTATTGAAGTAGAGCATGCAATGATTTTACAAAGTTTTCTCAGCAACGCAATGTTTGATATTCGGATCTTATAATGTTCTAGACAGCATTCAAGATTTAATAATGTGCTACACTGTGCGCATGATAATACAATGCTGTAGATTGTATGCATGATCTAAATTGTTCAACGGTAAGCATTGAATGTAAATATATGATCCTACATTGTTAAACCGTATGATCCTAAAATGCTCTAGATTGTTAGATCCCACATTGTTAGACTATAAGCGTAGTTTTTACATTGCTCTATACTGAACGTATGATCTTACATTTTTAGACGGTAAGCATGGTCTTATAATACTCTAGATTGTTTGCATGATCTTACATTGTAAGACTGTACCCATGGCTTCGCGGTTTATAAAGCGTAAACTGCCCAACCCAGGTTATACCAGTATAACTTAGGTAGCTATTAAATTCATTCCTTAATTAACAAGAAGTTTAACATATCTCGATCTTACCTTATTTTGATATTCAAAGAATATAATTTTCTTTTCTACAACTTTCATTTAGGAGTATAAAAAAACATTGTTACAATTATTGTTGGAAGTATATGTATGGTCAATCTAATTAAAATTAGATGTTAGATCCGCTCGCATACTCGAGCGGATCTAACATATAATTTTAATTAGATTGATGTATGGTATGTATCTATTTGATATGAACAGGGATGTTCAACTTTTCTTATTTTTCGGGTAGTTCTGGCTTAAAATGTTGGCTTACTCATTTGCAGATCAATAGTTAGTTCACAGCTGGGATTTTATTTTTTCTTCGTAATAAAACACCTGTTCTGCTTAATTGTGTATACTAGTATTTTACGTTTTTAGAATAATCTATCGTATACAGGGAAATGTGCTTTGGTTTTCTTTTTTTCTTTTTTTTTTTTCTTTTTTTTTTTTTTTTTTGCTCCATCAGACATGTAAAGGATTTTGCCTCATTTAAAATTTGCCCTGACACAGTTATATAACTGTTTTATCACAATTCTCCCCGTTTTTGAATATTTCGACAAATGACGAAGGCGAAAGGGACGAACATGAAACGGGGGCAAAAAATTGCATACATAGTTATATTATATTTCTCTGATAATTTCCATCTTTTTATAGGTCACGTGCGTCACTCAGGTGACCTATGGCTACATGCTTTTCATCCGTAGTCGGTCGTCATGTGTTAACATTTGAACACTTTCAACTTCTTCTCTGGAACAGTTGAACCCATTTCAATCTATTCGATTTATAGCATATATGGGCAAAGGGGTACAAAAAATGTAAATTTCGTGGTCTCTATCCCCCTGGGCCTGAAGGGTAGGACCAAAACCAAC
This sequence comes from Saccostrea echinata, assembly GCF_033153115.1. Taxonomy (NCBI): domain Eukaryota; kingdom Metazoa; phylum Mollusca; class Bivalvia; order Ostreida; family Ostreidae; genus Saccostrea; species Saccostrea echinata. Next base: position 9,008,194 of record NW_026889750.1, read on the forward strand.
CAAAAAAATGTTATCTTCAAAAATTTTCTTCTTTACTCCTGGCCATGAAGCAGTCAAACTGTTAGCATAATTAAAACAAGGAATGTGGCTTCTACCAAATTCATGAAATTCATGGTCCCCGAGTTTCGGGTTCTGGAGTTAGGACTGTGCTCTATTAATCAATAGTGAAAATGTATAAATTCTTTTCAAATCTTGTTTCTTGTATGTTTAGCAAAGTCAAAAGAATTAAGTACATGCATATAATGAGCAAGCGCGTCTCTTCCAAGATTGTGAAATACATGGCCTCTAGGCCAGGGCTTCTGGTGGTAGGCGGGGCTCTGTTGATCATATTGTGAAAATGCATTAATTCTTTAAAATTCATCAGCTCCTGTGCATTTATTGCATAGTTATGATGAGAGAGGATATCTCTTCCATAATTTTGAAATTCATGGCCCCTGGATGAAGGGCTTTGGCGTTAAGGTGGGGCTTTATTGAACATATAGTTAAAATGCAGCATTTCTTTTAAAATTTTCTTCTCTGGGTATTGAGCAAAACCAAATTAAGTGCATGCTTATGATGAACAAGGTTGCCTCTTCCAAAATTGTGAAATTCATGGCCCAGGGGTCAGGGGTTCTGGTATTAGGGCAGGGCTCTTTTGATTATGTAATGAAAATATAGTAATTCTTTGAAAATCTTCTCTGCTCCTGGGTATCTAGGAGGCAAATGGCGTTCAAAGCTGTAATGAGCAAGGTAGTTTTCACCAGATTTGTAAAAATCAGTAATGTAATTTAATATAAAATACAGAAATTATTTTTAAAGTTTTTAATGGTCAGGTTGTCTTAAATATATTAATTAATATAAGACAAGAATAAGTTATATTTGTGCATTCAATAATATTCAAAAACTGAAAGAGACCTATGAGAGAGGGATTGTGCTGATTTTCATTTATTAGTTTCTTTCAAAAATATTCTTTCCTAGACATTTGACATTTAACAATACAAATTTTGTAATCAGGTGACGTGGTCTTACATTACACGTTTCTCTTAATGCTGTGTCTTAAAATATTAATAGAATTCAAGGCCGTAAATGAACTCAAACAAAGGGGCTGACCACTTTCTTATCTCCATTCAGTGACTGAAATGAGGAGACACTTTGCCTTATTTCTAGCTGATTACCGATTCTAACCTGCGACAATGACAACTACAGATGTACAAATTACGCTGTTTTTGTGGGGAACATCATCGGAGATTCCGCTTTATCTCTATGTTGAGAATAATCAATATGTATACTTTTCAGAACTGCCTAATCAGATAACAAAATGAAATAACCGGAACGTCAGTGACTTTGTGTTGGAGTAATAATTATATAAGGAAATTGTCACACATTCATAGTTTATATTACAATCGGTCTCTGAAGGGTTGGGTACTTGCAAATAATTCAATATGTTTTGAGGAAGAGGAATTTGTCTTAATAATGTATAGAAATAAAGGAATGAAATCCGAACCCCCCAAACCCCAAGCGTAATAAAATAGAAAACATTTTTTAATACCATACTTTTTAACATTAATAACTGTTACCCGATGGGAGATATAATTAACAGTTTTCTCCACTCCTTAGCATTCTGATTCCAGCTTTTGAATAGTTTATACAATTAACATCGATTCAAATTACATTTGTCGCAAATTTGACATTATGTAAATTGTTATAATAACATCAAAATATTTGTCTTATATAATTTGGGTCGTTAACTCTTCTATTCATTATGCAATTTATTGACAAAACCTGCCAGTTGATATTGTTTTGATTCTCAAATACCGCCCTTTACTCAGAAAAAATCGAAACACCTATATATCAAAGTTGCAGTTCTTAATATGCCGAATCACAAATATATATATATATATATATATATATATATATATATATATATATATATATATATATATATATATATATATATTTGCGATCTGCAGTTTTCTGACTTTTACTTTTGTATTTTGCGACCTACTCGAATACAGGATGTAATGTAATGTCACTCTACCTTCACTAACGAAAGAATGAACCAGTTTGGATAAATATTAATACACAGTCGTAGCCCAAAGAACAGATTAGTTTTGATTTCGAAAAATGATGCCAAGCAAATACGAGGGACGATCAGAAAATTCTGCAAGTATATCAATGAAATAAAAAGAACAATATGTATCAAAATGTAAACTAGTTTAATCCTTCAAAGTAACCTCCTTTTGCATTCACACACTTTTGCAATCTGCATACCCATGATTTGAAAGCCCCTAGGTTGTCTTCCCTTGGAATACTGTCTAAGCACTGATAAACAGCACTAGCAACTGCACTGCGCGAAGTATATCGGCGTCCAGATAACATTTTTTTAAGTCTAGGAAATAGAAAAAAGTCACAGGGACTATGGTCGGGAGAATTTGGGGGATGGGGAAGCTGAACAACCTTTCATCATTCAAAAATCTCTGAGCTATTTTACTCTTATGAGCTGGGGCATTGTCATGAATGAGCTTGATGTTCTTCAAACCTGACTTTGGTCTTTTCTTTTCATAAGCTTTTTAAATTTTTTTTCAGTACATTATTTTTGTAAAAAGGTCCAGAGATATCTCGACCTTGCGGAGTTGAAAATTGCACAACTGGGCCACTAGAATTAAAGAAAATAGCATACAAAATTTTCTTAGCACTCTGACACCTTTTTGCAAGGACAGGACGCTCACCATTCTTTTTAACCTTAATCATATTGTTAATTTTTCTTTGCGGTTCAAAAAAGTATATCCAAGTTTCATCACCTGTTAGCAGCCCAGCAAACTTTCTTCCGTCACAGTTTTGATATATTTTTAAAAGTTTTCTGATAAATTTTAAACGCGTTGACTTTTGTCCTGGTGTCAAGAGATGCGGTATCAATCGTGCATATATTTTATGTAGGTTGAGGTGCTTGGTCAAAATTTCATGTACCTTTGCTGATGAGATCCCAACAACACTAGCGATATATTTTAAAGTATATCTGCCATCCTCCTCTGCCATTTGTTTAACTGCAGCCACTTTTCCATCAGTAACAGCTGTCTTCGGTCGCCCTGGTCTTGAGAAATCTTTAACGATCTCTACGCCATTCTTGAACTTTTTCAACCAGCGACAAACTGTGCTTAATGAAAAGGCAGAATCTCCATAAATCTGACAAATTTCATTTAAAATGACTTTTGCAGGTATATCAAGAATGCCTCTCACTTTTATATAGGTCCTAATTTCAGCTTTCACTGTAGATTTCATGTCACTGGGAGAAAATGGTCAGTATGTACGACTACCCCTTCTTCTTTTGTACATATCTTTTGAAACAGTGAATGAAACAAAGAGAAATTTTAAACGGATACAGGTTATGAATGTATCTACCCGTGCGTGACATTGATATTGGTCACCTACTAAGGAACCTATGGAATAACATTACTTGCATTACTTTCTGATCGCCCCTCGTACAGCTACAGCGTAAATGGGTACTGTAAATAACTTTTTATTCGCCAGAATTTATTTTAGAATAATTTAATTTTGTTTGTATTCTAGCCTCTGATTGGTTAATATCCAAAAAGGAACACAAATTATTTCTGTATAACCTGGTTTGGTATGGGGACACACCCCCTTGACAACCAGCTGAATCATCTGTATCCATACAATCCTCTCATTTCCAGTCCTCGGGATTCATGGAAAATTCCAGATTTAATAAATGTACCTTTAATTTCAAACGATAATTCGATCTTACCACATGTAACCAAACAACATGGCTGCTAGGCCTATGTATCAGTTTTTACCTCCCCTCGATTCCCCTCACTTCCGTTACTTCCGTTACTACGGTTGTATTATTGAGCGGCAAATTTGAACTAATAAAAAGTAACGAAATTTTACACCCATAGTTATTTAATGATTTTAAAATTAAATTATAAGGAATGACTCTAATTCTTGGCCAAATTATTCGAGTATAACCTGGTTTGGGTCAGTTTACGCTGTTTTATAATCCGCTTCGCGGATTATAAAGCGTAAACTGACCCAAACCAGGTTATACTCGAATAATTTGGCCAAGAATTAGAGTCATTCCTAAAGTAATTAGAAGAGACTAGTTTGCTGGCGAAAATGTCGTTCTCGCGTATAATTTTATTAGCATATCTTATATACAGCAATAATCAGAATTCGTGAAAATTTTTGTCCCACTTAGAAATACCAAGTACATATCTCGCGAAAATAAGGTCTTGCAAAAAATTTGATGATTAACAGTATCGTAGTAGATGTAGCTGAAAGAACAACTGGTATTCGTTTTAGAATGCGGGTATATCTTAGCTGAGCAAATTAAAAATTTGTAAAGAAAGTGCCAAGAAAAACTTATTCAAAATTAAAGTTATAAACACTTGGCACTGGCCCAATAATATAGTTAATGAAGATTTCGAAATATTTCTTAGTCTCAATTTTGGGATTTTAAACTTTCTGCTAATGAAAAAGTACAGCTCTTCAACTTAATTAGAAGAAAAGTATGCCAAGTAATGAATTCAAAGAACAAAGTTACACTTAAGTAAGAGAAAATCATTCTTGTTTATAATATTCAACTATTGAAAGATATCATAATGTCAAATGTCTTAACGATGAAAAAAAAACAAAAAAAAAAAAAACATATACAACCAATAGAATAAATAGGAATCGATCATAATATATATATTAGCTATTGTCGATAAAGATGTTTAGCATAAAGAGTTTTTGATAATCTCATCGTTGACAGAGGTATAAATTAATAACAAAGATATTGTTTGTGTCACATGATCTTTTTGGAGATATCTCACGTACATTATTATCAATATAGAGGAAATCTGAATAACCACATACTGATTAACTTTGTTTCATGCTAAGACGAATTTTGAAATAGAATAGCAATTTTCTCCAGTAATTACTCGCCATCAAGTTCATTCAGCGATAATGTTCTACGGAATATAGTTTGCTGAATACGGCGGTAGCAATTTAGATTTTAAATATCTTGCTCTTCAACACGAACAAATTGAGTGTACAGTTTATGGTCATTTACTTTCATCGTCAATTATGGAGTGTTAATACTTTGTAAAATTAAAAAAAAGGTAAAGAATTTTAATTTGAAAATGGATTTACTTTACGAAACAGCATCTAGACGAAGCGTTGTGATTGCAAAGACTCTATCATAAAAAAATCCCAAAGTATATAGTAACTTGATTTCAAATACTAAAGTTTCTTTTTAAAGCAATGACTTTAAAGATGTTTTTTGACACGAATTTATGAAAGGTATAGTCGATTGTGAGATACTTAGACTTATAATTCTCCACATTTATATTTCTTTACATGTATATCAGAACATCTAGTCATAGAGAACTTGGATTATATTTACAAGGATAATAGAATTGCTCTACGGGTAAAAAAGAATATCTTAAAAATATACATTATATATGTATTTTTACTCTAAATAAATACTACCTCAATATTTGCCGATTTTGCTTATCAGCTTCGAGTCACTGTTGGAATATACCGAGTCAATGACGTTTCAGCGAAAGTTGTATGATTTTTCTATAACAAATTCTGTTTATTGAATGAAAGTTTATCTACTACACATTATGCCACTTAGAGTCACTTTCTTGAAATACAAACACATCTGGAGAACGAAAGTTCATCATTTATAAGAATTGTTCTCTCATTTAGTAAACATTAAATTTTGGAGCTGTTAAACAACGTGGATAAAAATAGGAGTACAAACCTACATATATCGACAAATTTTCTAAAAAATATTTAGATACTCTATTTTAGAAGATCATTTCTATTGGAATTGAACAGTTAATTTTGAAATGGTTTTTGATACGATTCATTCAAAATTTATAAAAAGAATGTTATCAATTTGGTAAAAAAAAGTGGTAAAATATTAAACAATTTGCATTTGAAAGAAAAGATTCTTCATGTAATCTAAGATATCAAAGCATACCTGTCTCATGTATTAGCTTTTTAGCTGTTTCCACTTCAAATGACCCTTCCTTTTCATTCAGATTATCTATTGCTCCTTAACCATCCACTAGACCTAAAATTACTCCCGGGGATTCGATTAGATCAAAAGCTTAATAAGAATCGTCTACACTTCATCTTTTCTCACTTGCGGTTTCTGAAAAAAAAATGTAAGCAATTGAACACTTTCACTTTTTTTTTTCTATCGAAGCAATCATGGTAGTATTGCGTGATTGGAAATCGTAAAATGATAAAAAACTATTAAGTTGTAATTGGCAAAAGCCAACCGCCTTATTTACTGCTTGTATTGTTTTGTAATTGAATTTTCCCAACAAATCAGTTAGTGACCTATTTTCGCCTTGACAATTTCTTCAAAAATCTGACTTCTTGACACGATGATAATTAAGAAGCTATAGTGAAGCATCTGGTTATTAAATGGAAGCCTTAATCTCATTAACTTCTCTCGCATACAACTTTTAATATACAAATTAATTTGCGAGATTTTCTTTTGATAATTCCTATCCTCTTCAGCATTCAATAACACCGAAGACCTATCTTATGTTGTTTCATAGCAAAGCATTATCCCGAAATTCATTACATACACTTAGAATTAGTTAATTTAGTCATTACATCATTTGATAAATTAATCGAGAAAGCATTATTTATAGAGGTACTAAAACTTTTTAAACCTTTTAAATGAAACAACAACAAATACATGTTTATCATTATTTATAGAGAACTATTTTATTAATGTACAAGATATTAAGATACGATTATGCAATACTAAAAGAGTAACATTTCAACTTAGCAATAAAAAGTTGTGCAGGTTTACTAGCTGCATTCAAAACATTTTTGTATCTCTATACACAGTTCTAGCATGTATTATTTTATGATTACCTTATCAGATTTTAGAGCAGAAAGGTGCTATCGATTTTCTTTGAATAAGTCCTTTAAAAACTGCTCTGCAAATTTAACAACATCCACTTAGTTGTAACAGCATGATTTCATATTATCATTAAAATTCAATAATCCATGTCGTAAACATACGAATAAAAAAAAAAAGCGCACACAAAAGTTATAGAGAAATCTGTCACCATTGAAACATATCTTACATGGAATTAGATACATACCTAATATTTTTATCCAAACAAAATTGCGTACAAATATCGAACTGCCAGCTATCTCTCTCAGCGTGATTGATCTTCCTTCCTCAGCATCTCACGAGCGTTTGATTTCATTCCTGATATAGGTAAACAGGTTTCCATTGAGTCCTAATAACGTCCACAATGCGCTTGATTTACAGAATATCAAGCTTTTTCATTTATGCGTCAAGGTAGCTTCATAGACCATTAGTAAAATGAAGTATGAAATATTTTCCATGCGGCTATTCTTCAAGATAATTATATGTACTATCGTATTGATGTTTCCCTAGACATCGTAGATTGAATGTGTTTTTCAGCGTAACTTTGTTTCTTTATATCAAGTAATTTCATGGAATGTGTTTTGTTTATTTGGGAAAATCAAACGAAGAAAAAAAAAAAAAAAAAAAAAAAGAGATAATTAAAAATATACATTATAAAGTATTATATAGAAAGTGATTGGGAAAAAACTTTAATGACTACGTAATTTGGATCAACAAAGTCCGCTTGAACAACATAACCATAACAATAATGTATTCTTGATGTATCTTTCTTAAATGAAGAGATATATTTTGACTTTGCACTCCCTTCAACTTGGAAGTCAAAATGCATCCCTGTCTTCTCGATCTCAGTGCAATTTGCACTGAATATACCGTAAAGCTGGGTGTTTTTTTTCTTTGATGGATCAGAAATTTGGAGTTTTAGATCTACAAGATAATACTATTAATTACAAATAAATACTGTTATTTATTTACTGAATAAAAGTGATATTCTGACACAGTGTGAAAGGATATCAAAATGGTATTCTCACAGTCTGAGAATATCAGAAGTGCAGCAAAACTTACGATTTTCCTTCCTTTCACGAAGAGTGTTTTTTAAAAAAAATCCCCGGCCTGTTTCTAGATAGAGTTAATGAGCCATCCCGACAGAGACTCATAGTTATACTGCCAAAGTTTTTCCAAATATGTCGTTAAAAAATCCATGTAAATTACGTTTTTCAATCTCGCAATCGCTTAGCTATGACGTCTCAACCGCTCAACTATGACGTCACAGCCTATGACACTGTAACGAAAAGACAGAGGCAAAGGGAAAATCTAAGAAAATGTAAAAAACAGAAAATTCAATGTTTTGTAGATGAATATGGAATTTATTTCACTCATGAGACAGAATTTTTTTGATTTTTAACTCGTGCTTCGCACTCGTGAAAAATATCAAAAAATCCTGTCCCACTCGTGAAATAAATTCCATATTCATATACAAAACATTGACTATCCTCTATTTTATTTGGCGGATATAATTTGGTGAATCCTATTTTATTTATATGAATGGATTGTAATTGTGCATTTAAGAATTGTTTGATCAGCTTTGACAAAATATATCAATAAACAAAACCAAAATATACTCAAGTATGAAGGTAGCAATGTTTTGATGGAAACTTGTACATGTATTAACAAAGTGTGTAAGTTGTGCATATTAACCACCAAACCAAATGCACATCTCCAAAATCAACTAAATTACTTTCTTGATCATGCTTGTAAAGCAAATAAAATCATATAAATACAATGTATTGTGATTTTTATTTTGGTTTATCCTAAAAAATGACCAAAAATAGGTCAAAATTATATTTCCGCGAAAAAAGTTGTACGGTACTTATTTTACAAGACTAGGTCTAAAAGCATAACCTTTACAATTGAAATTCTGTCATTTCTTTTTCTATTATTACTATTCAATAAATAATTGAAAAAAGAAATGTCCTTCTGGATCTCGTTATCACTTATAAAAAAAAGTTTGCAAAATTCTCCGGAATGTCTGAGAAACAATGACATACAGACATGAAAATAGCTAGATAGACAGACAGACAGACATACATACAGGAGACTGTTAAATCATCACATTAAGTGAAAACTCTTCTGATTTTCGCCCGGTGGAAAAGGAATTATATAAAGGTCTAAAGTATATATAAATAAAATTACATTATTAACCATCTATAAGTGTCATTTGTAGCATAAGAAATTAAGGCATTTGAGGACTTTGACGAAAATACCACTTATTTGTTTGGTTCTGTTGTCCTTTTGTTGGCTTTGATCGTTTGCTTTTCACACTGAAATGGTTCAATAGTGATGGATGTTACGTTGTCTGAAATTCAGAGAAAAACCAATGTATGTGTATAACCACATATCTATCTTAAATTGATTGAAACATTAGAAATATGACATTATTAAACATATTAAGCACTACACAAATAGTTTTACAACTTCAAAAGGGATAGAAAAAGTCGTTTTATGTTGCAATAACTACAATAAAAATGGCGGCTTTATTGCTTTGTTATGTTTGCTTCTTACTTTCAACTGGAAGGTCGTTAAGATTTACTGTACAGTATCGTATTCGAGTAGTTTTCGCCAATAAAGTTTCAGTATATCACAAGTACTGGCACATTTCCATAACACATATTGATTTACTTTTCTACTATGTACAACTTGACTTTCAAAAGCTAATTCTAAAAAGTGTCATTTTCTTTGATACTCATATTGAATATTGCATTCCATTCATAATCAAATTCAATATCTAGACCGAAAAAGATAAATATCTTTCAAGATATTACTTTTCAATATTGAAAAGAATATTTGAGTATTGTCGGCTGGAATGTTAATTACAAGTATATCTAGGTTTTTGTTCACGATGAATAATGAATGAGTATGGGAATCTTTTGTTATTGTTAATCAACTATTGATGTTTATTCTGCCTTGATTTACCTAAATGAACATCTTTACACAGTTCATTGGCCTACTTAAAAAATAATAAAGTACCCGATACACTTTCCTAAAAACCTGTCTTTATGTACTTATACATCTTCATTCATGCTTGCAGGTTGCACAACAGTATTAAATTTTGCTATATATTCTTACCAAAAATGCGCAACTTTGAGTAAGTGGTGTTAATTTCAAACCTGTAAACTTTTGAGAAGTTTCCTTTTCAGATCTTGTAAAACAATTCTTTATAAAGATTTTAGTATCAAAAAATACATAGCCATCCAGCAAGGCACGCAAGTTTGTTTCGTTCGAAGTCGAGCAGGTGCTTGAAAATCAAGTCCAGGACCTAACCACTCCCCACTCAAATACAGTATATAGAAAAATCAGCACGCCCTAAATTATAATGAATCTGTTCAATACAGGAAGTTTACGTATCGTTTTTCATCTCATAAAAAATTCAACACCAGTCTCGTACCAAAATGTCCGAATCAGAAGGGGAGATTCAGGAATTATTTTGCGTCAGCCATGATTTGACGTGAACCTCAAGTGAAATACTGTTATGACACCTACATATGTCCACTACTCCTTTTTTGAATTTTTTAACACAATTTCGTTTATTTAAGAAATAAGGTATCATTTTTAGAGTTTCATTGGGTTATGACATGAAGTCGTCACGTGAACAAATCCTATAACGCCCGAAGGGCGTTATAATAGATTTGATCACGTACCGACTTCATGTCATAACCCAATGAAACTCTAAAAAACGATATGTTATTTCTTATATTTATATTTTACTTTTTTATTCGTGATACAAAGAAATACAGGCACTATGTAGACTTTGCTATGGAGATGCAACATAACGTACCTACGACGTCATGTGATGTCACAATCGGAACATTCGAAATGACTCGTGCAGTGTGCTTTCCAAACGCAAGAAAGTCTGATCATGTGACCAACTGCATGTCATTGAAACTTTTCATTGTTTTGTTCCCTAAGGAAGTAAGGATGAATTTCTTTAAAATTTCGTTTCAATTATAAATAATTCAGTGGAAGTGAGTTAGAGTTTACCGTAAATGTACTAGATTCCAAAACTTCATTACAATCAAAGTTACATGTACATGTATATTGCAGGAACCAGTTAATGTTAAAGCAAGCTCCTATCTTTATTCCTCACCAAAACACTAACTGTGAAGGAGAAACTTCAGACGTACTATATGCTACAACATAAAAAAACTGGTATAAATCAAATGTGGATTCTTAGAAACTCCACAGAACTTTTAAAGAATTTAAAATCTCAAAATGTTAAAAATTTAGTACTTTCAAAACATGGCTTTTCGACGCTTTATACAACCATTCCTCACGATAAATTAATGAGCAGGCATTTTAACATCATAGACAACTACTTTTTCAATAAAAATGAAACCCAAATTTATCTTTTGATTGGTCATCTACAAAAACCTCGCGGAGTAAGGAGTTGATTCTTGCGTCGCGGGTTCGAATCCCACTGTGGGACGTGGAGACCGGTCCTTCGGATGAGACCGTATAAACCGAGGTCCCGTGTCGTAGTAGGTGCTGGCACGAAAAAGATCCCTCACTGCTCAATGGCCCTAAGTGCCGAGTATAGGTCAAAATTTGTAGCTCTCTACCGGCAAGTGGTGGTGTTTCCATATGAGTGAAAAATTCTCGAGAGGGACGTTAAACAACAAACAAACAAACAAAACTACACTCAACAAAACTTCTAAGTAGTCACTTCAGAATTTGTGATAAATTCTGCAATATTTGAACAAAATTATTGAAATTTTTAAAGTTATTCCTGCTAGGGTGTACAAGAATATTTTTATGAAAGATAATCAAACAACAGCAAAAAGTCAGAAAGAAGAAGGTACAGTTTTGGCTTTATTGTGCCCTAAAAATTGAATGTTTTCATAAAGTTTGAAACTAGCTTAAATATGAGTTGAGTATATGGCTGTGATAAATCAAGAAAAAATATGGCATGTAGGAGAGCCATTCTGGAAAAATGATATCATCAATTTGATGCATTTCTCCATTTTAGATAGAAATGACCCATTTCAAGAGTTATTTTCCATAAGAAAATTGTGTCCACAGCCATCGCCCACTTTAATTTTTGGATATATTGTGTAAAATTCTTTGCAAAATCAATCACACATCTCAAAATCTTTGTGGGAGATGCATGTGGTCTATATTATCTCAAATAAAATTCCATTGAAAATTATTGTCTTCTGCAAGTTTTTAAGAAAATACGGGAAAATGCACAAGTTCATGACGTCACAATTAGCATATAGAAGGTCATGTGAGAAAAATTATTTGTATGATCTTTCTGCATGGAATTCCAATGATTCAGAAAGCATGAGTTTTACTATTTTACATCACTTTCATATTAAAGAAAAATACCGGGCAAGATTTGTATTGAAACCGTACCTTGTTCTTACAATTGTCTGAAAAAACACCAAGTCGACTTTCATCACGTCTAGCCCCCATGACCATGTTTGCAAATACAAATTGTCGTTGGGTCGTTTTTTTTTCCTGACTTATTTCCAACTAATTGTTAGACCATTGTTTTTATATACCACCTTTATTAAGGATTATACTCCGTTTACCTGATCAATACAGAGGGTTGACAAAGGGTACTTAATCCTCCTAGGCACCTGATCCCATCTCTGGTGTTTCTACGGATTCGTGTTATTGCCCTGTTAAGGATTCGTATTGTAATATATTGTAATATATCACTTTATTTTATACGTAATATTGTGCGGTCGTCCAGTTCTCATACTTGTTAAATCTATGTTCGTCATGTACCTGCCAGAAAAGTTGTTCGTTTACGATTTTATTGAAAATAATATGTCAGCTTATCTTGATACGATTGTAGTAACAGCTATTATCATCATATTTTACCTGTTGTTGCTTCATGTAAAGTCGTAGGATTTATAATATCAGGGATAAGAGGGTGGATTTTACATTTCATGTTTTGGTAGCCATCATACTTTACTCGGATCGTCACTTCCGGTTTAGTGACATATTTACTATAGTAATCTATTATTCAAGTTATGAATATTGGATCAGATTCTACATTTTAATTTGAGTTGTTGTGTATTTTGAGGCTATAAGTAGTTCTTTATTGTCAGCATTAACTTTATTATCAGTCAGCTTAATCGGAACTACATTTGTTTACGCTATCGTTGGTAGTTACGATATTCATACGCTACTTTGTTTAGTACCTATTGTACAGCCTAGGAGTGTTTTATAAACATTGAAGGTATTAATTTATTCGTCTAGTCAAGTTTATGTTATGTATTCTATTTCTAGTTGTTAATTTTATATTGTTATATTTGTTACGATATTGTACGGCAGCTTGTGTGGCAAAAGTAGTTCTGTGTGGGAACTTGTGTGGGAACTCAGCTTCCCGTACAAGCTGTTGATTGGTTGATAGTTCGTACGGCATATTTTCATTGGATAATTTGAGTCATGTGACAGGGGATGGGAGGTTATATAAGCAAGCGCGTACTACGTTACGACAGATTTCAGCTAGTTGTACGGCGGCAAGATTTAAAAAGATAAAGAAGAAAACAAAGACGGTGAGATACTTATAATGTAAATTACACGTAATTAGCCTAGTTAGAAATCTCCTACCACACTGGACGACCTAAACTTGTGTTTCTGAAGAATCAGCCATGTTTTCTTATGTTGTTACTTGTGTATTGCCTATATTGTTATGGTAATGAGATGCTGTATGTACAATAAATGATGAGTATGATTGATCATCATCTTAAGTATTATTCCACCAAGTATCTACAGAGAGAGGAGCCTGGTCTATTTTACATGAGAGCAAATTAAATTGGTGCATCCTGGTAAATAGATGATTTATTTAGATGATGAAGCAATGACCTGTATTCATGCTGAGGATTCAGAACTACTAGCCAATCCTTGGGTGGCTTACAGTATATTTTACTGGATTTATGAGTTTGAACACTGTTCGTTATCTTCACTTTTATTCACGCAAAAATATTAAGTCACTTATGAATGTTAAGGAACAGGGGTTTTTTTCTTGGGATATTATTTTAACAAGAACATAGACCTTTTTAATACAACAACTACAAATCATAGAATGTTGAGAGATCAGAAAGATTTATAGATTTATATGTTCTGTCTAACGAACATTTTCAGAACAAAATAAAATGAAACCTTACATACACCTTTTAGAAACACTCTCTTTTATTTAGAAATTAAATACAAATTAACTTTTATGAGATCCTCTTTTGTGTCCTAGTAACCTCAGTCATTGAAAAATCATCAATCTAAAATAGGATGAATTTGAAAAATTATGTATTTGATTAAACAAAAAAGATCCAAATATCATCATGTTCCAGAGTCTGAATGTCATAGAAGAATCTCACCCCTTCATTAAATTTGAAACGTAAGAATCCATTTTGGGGAATCAATCAATGTATTTTTCTTCATTCTTCGTAAATGTTGTATATTTTAAGAGACAGTAGCAATAACTCTTCGTTATTTTAAGATTATTTTAGCTCACCTGATTCAAAGGCCCGATTTTTTTCTGATCAAGACCTGAGTGGATCAATGTTTGTCTGTTCTCTGTCTGTTTAGATGTTCGTTCGTTCGAATTTTCCTCTTTTCTAAAAATGCTGGGCCAATCATTCGCCAATAGAGATTCAAGTGTACGCTCGCGCTCGTTTTCAGAGAAGATAATTGGTAAATATTGAGAAGTACGGTGTGGCAGAAACATTGAAGAAACAAAACTTATATAAAAGCTTTCTTATTTAATCTAAATTCAACTTTGTTCAAATCATGGTCTCCGGGATTTGGGTGGACCCACAGGCTTTCAAAAACATTTTTCACAGGAAGTAAAGGATACCAATAATCGTATTTAACAATAAAACGCTTTTTTGTTTGGTTATACGGGGAAGAATAGTTGAAGGGCTAACAACAGGTGTAAAAAGTTTGGCGTAGGAATATACAAGAAAAAAATCTTTAAAAAATCTTTTCTCAAGAATAGCTGGGCACGGTCAGTCATATTGATATGCATGGATCCCCATGAAGATTAGATTCAGATTTATATAAATCATGACCCCTGTGATATGGTTTGGTTGTGGACACAATAGGGAACATTTAGATAGGAATAAAGCGGGGTTTTGTTAAAATCTAAGAAAACTAGGGCCAACAATAATCATATTGATTTACAACCATCCCCCGTAGTGTAATTCAAGGTCAGTCAAGTCACCCCCTCCCCATGCGAGGTTATGATGAGCCAAAAAGTTTTACATTATGATATCTATAGAGAAATTCTTTGAATTCTTTTGGATGACATCAGGGCCACAATTACATGCAATGATATACTACTATCCTCATTTAGCGTAGATTCAAGTTCGGCCAGTCATGAATGGATCTGAGATATAATAAAGAATCAAAATGTTACATCGGAATAAAAAAAAGAAAACCCTTAAAAATCTTTTACTCAAGAACAAGGTCAATATGCCTTTTGTTTCTGTTGTTCTAAAGACGCAATATATCCAATGACTAAATAGCCCATCGGCTTCATCTTACCCAATTTCAGAGATAGAGTGAAGCACACCAAGGGCTGATTGTACATGTAAATTCAATTTTACTCATAGAACCTCCTTGATCTCGATAAAAAATCTCCTTCATTACTCAGAAAGCCCCCTTGATTACAGGCCCTCATAAAAAATGAGTTTTCGGTCAAATTATGTCATTTACGGTTTTTTTACATAAAATTTTGAAAAGAAGAAATCGTTGTGATTTAATGAGTGCATATATTTTGGGTTAAAACAACAGGATTTATCAATTAAGGTTCCTGCAGTGTATATGGGTGAGTGTACAGCTATTGTAAAAGCCAGGGAAAATTCGAATCAAACATTTTTTTCCGTTAAAAAATGATATGGTCTATAAAAACCTCGCTGGCTTAATAGTATACAAATATACAACATTATTGGAAAAAAAAATGTTATTGCATAATGGAATATACAATGTAATTTTCAATAGTTTAGATAAAGGTAGGGTTTTATAGTTTTGCTCGCAAGCATGCCCCACACTTCTCTTGGCAAGACTCGTACTATACATAGCATTCTCAGCCCTCTGGGATATGTAAGTAGAGCTGTCATGTATACGGCACCAGTGCTTTAACATCCAAATACCCAGCTCGTCCCATGTACCAGGTACCCATTTTAACTTCTTGGTTGAAAGTTGTGCAATACGAGGGTTGTCCCAGAAAAACGGGAAATCTTTTAAAATATTTCATAAACTACCTGACCAAAATTATTCATTTTTAGCATAATGTTGGGAAATGATATTTTTGTCATTTTGGCTAAATGATATAAAGTTCCAATGTCATATGCATTTATAAACAACATTTAAAGGGTGTTAAATATCTGTGGTAGGCGCACGGCAATTTCTTGACTTTCAAAAATAGCATTGAAGGCAATGCAATCAATGTTTTCTTTATTACCAGGCTATACGGAAATATAATGTGACAAAAATTATACCCTTCGAAACTTTATGATCTAGAGTACTCGTGTGTGAAAAATCAATACTCTGACATCATAAATAAGAAAAATATGACGTTTTATGCACAAATACTATGAATTAGATATTGCCAAAAACGACGACGTCGAGCATTTATGCGGCGCACAAAATTATCACTCAGTGTAGTGTGGAGCGGGGTTTGACTCCTGTTCATACGGAAAAAGAGCTGGGAAGGAGGGATTGATACTATTACATGTATCAATCACAGGTTTATACATAGTAAAAGAGGTTTAAAGATGAATGGACCGGTTATCCGATGGAAGAAGCGTTTGGCAGACCAACAGAAATGACGACAAACTGAAAACGCTAGAGCTGGACGTCATACATGGAAACCACCATTAAGTATTCGAGCAGTAAGGTTCATGATCGGGGTTGGGAAATTGTCTGTTAAAAGAATATATTCCTTATTTATTCTTAACTGTAGTACCTGTGAAATGGATAACTCGGTAACTAAAAGAAAATAAAAGGCAGTATCGAGTTTATGCTTCGAACGATTTTTAAAGACCCTCGATTCTTGCAGAATTTCAAAAACTCCTACGTTTTGGCGTCGTCGGTGTTGCGCCGACAGCTATTTTAAATTATTCGTTTACGAAAGAGAAAAATGTTATTTATAGAGATATTTTACTGAAATTTCTGTGAATTATTTAAAAAATGTTGATTTTAATGCATGCCAATTTTAAACGTTATAATATTAGTGAAGCAAAAGATATTGAAAATGTTCGCGTATTTCTGGGACAATCTTCGTATACAGTACAGAGTGAAGTAACTTGCCCAAGGTTTCAATGATAACTCAGAGCTTTTAGCGACCGACCAGACTCGAACCCTGGTCCACCTCATCAGGGATCCACTTTTTTCAACATCAAACGATCTAGTTGGAATTATTTGATTTTATTTTTGATCTTGTGATTTGATCAATTGTGTTCTTATTGTTTTTACATTCTCTCTCATGTTGATAATTATAATATGTCATGTCGTTTGTTAAACTCCTTTGTGCAGGGTTAGACTTTATGATCCTTGCTTTGTACAAGGCTTTTGTAAAATCATTTTTGAGAAATTTTGAGAAGATCCATTCTAATGTTATTTCCATTTTTCTTTCTTCATTATTTTAAGGTCCAAGCTGATCTTTTGTGATTTATTTCTGCGATTTTCGTAAATTTAATGCATATAATATTAGACATTGAAAAAGCACAAATATGTAATAAATATGTATATTTGCTAAAAGTGACTTGCAGGTCCGATGAAGTGATGAACGTATAATGAACGTCAAATTAATATCATGTATACACATGCTACTATAATAATATTTGACTTACATGTACTTACTTTCATAAACTTTTGGAAATCAAATTAAAAAATTAAAGGAATTAAATTAAAATTTTACTTTTAAGTTTGTAAATTCACATTTCTTTTAAAATGACAAAATGATAATGATAAAATATCTTTCCTGTCTTGGATTTGATTGCCTGTACATGTTAAATTTTCAATGCAGAAACTGTATATGTATATCTTTTTCCCGGAATTTTTTCACATTAAGTTGGGTGATATCTGCCATCGTAGGTAAAGGATTGACATAGGTTTATAAAGAATGTAGAATCACACTAAGCAAAATATAAAGTAAAATCTTAACAATGAGAAAACTTATGCATATATTGAAAATATTCTTGTCTTTACGGTTCCCCGAGAATGATGACACAAGTATCGAAAATATCATAAAAATTTGTGGCAGTACATGTCAAAGGTATGGCAATACATGTCAAATATATTTAGAGTACAATTAGTAGAATAATTTAAAACATACATTTACTTTCAGCGACCATAGATATTGTATCAAAGTATTCAATAATAATCCGAAGTTCTTTTACAATTTTCTCTGAATAAAGATTTCGTTGGAGGAAAAGAGGAACTTTCAGAGCAGACAGTTTCATTTCTGTACATTCAATAAAAATCTAAAGATGTCCGAAAAAATCTGAAGATTGAAGCAATCTGAAAAACCTAGAACTGGGCACACTATGGTGGGGTTATTTATTATTCATTGTTTTAGAACGAACCAGTTATATTGATTTGCAATGCTCTTACAACTAATTATGCGCCAAAAGCAATAGCTTCCCAGATTTACTACATTGTATTCTAATGCGATACTTTCTTCCAATGGTTTGGAATGGGTTTTTCACCAACTGTGAACAATTTTCTCTCATACAAACACTTGTTGTTCAAAATCTCCTGGAAAGTAATTATATATTTTTAACTATGGTGGCTTTGTCCTGAAATATTTTGAAAGTAGATTGATTGATTGATTGTATGTTGTTTTACGTCCCATTCGAGAATTTTTCACTCAAATAGACCGGTGAAGGGCTTCAAATTTTGACTTTACTCGGCACTCAGGGCCATTGAGCAGTGAGGGATCTTTATCGTGCCAACGCCTGCTGTGACACGAGGCCTCGGTTTTTAAGGTCTCATCCGAAGGACCCGCAACTTTCACTTCAAAGTGCAGAGCGCTTGGCGGAGGAACAGTTGCTACCTATTTTTTATCGACTAAGGTCAGTCGCGGCCGAGATTCGAACTCACGATCTCCCGATCACGGAGCGAGCGCTCTACCGACTGAGCTACCGTGAACGGTCATTGAAAATAGAAGGTTTGATTAAAATAAGAACATGCTTTAAGTGTTGTTTTGTTTTTGCTTTACAATTTCATTTTTTGTTTTCCACGTTGATTCCTTATTCCAGTCCTCAGAAATAACTATAAATCAAAGCATTAGAAAAACGTGTACTTCAAAGGATGGTCAATATATACATGTAACACCTGTGAAATTCTTTAATTGTGAAGTACAAAAAATGAGTTTCATTACTTTGGATTTATATTAATCATTGAGCAAATTATTATTGGTTAAGCTTGAAATAAATTGCATTAATAATTATTAAGAATTTAGCATATTATCTGGTTCGCTCTCAGAGACAAACACTGTCAACAAATCTATTGCGAGTGATTCTGGTCACTTATATTGCTGCTTACCATTTTACCATTAACAAGTGCTAATTCAACACCTTGTATGTAAATTAACTAATCGCGCATGCGTTTAACGCTTGCCAAAATCAGTGTATTCACCTTGGGATGACAGGATAAATTGATTTACCTGAAACGCAGACTTTAATGAAGTCGTAACAAGATAAGCTCATCTGAGGTTGTGTGAGATCTAGTATTGTCATCGAAT
Organism: Saccostrea echinata; assembly: GCF_033153115.1. Lineage (NCBI taxonomy): Eukaryota > Metazoa > Mollusca > Bivalvia > Ostreida > Ostreidae > Saccostrea > Saccostrea echinata. The sequence goes on from NW_026889750.1 coordinate 9,027,849, forward strand.
TCCCGTCCTCATTAGTGATGTCGTCTGTTATAACAACACTGCATGTCGTCTGCTTTAACATGTATAACAAAAGCCATTGATCTTCCTGGCACTTTTCTTACTTATTATTTCAAAACCTGCCAGCCGGAAGATAACATAATCTACAATAAAAATGGAAATGAATTGACTTTTACTCAAAAATCACTAGATTTATTCCATATCCGGGTGAATTTCTCCTTGCGTCGGTTTAATTATAATTTTGCCTCGAGAGAAAAGAATTAATGAATGCACTATTACAAAAAATCTTTCGACATTGAATGAAGTTAGTGTCGGAGCACAAGGCTAAGTTCATTATATTGTGAGCCTAACAGTAGACACATTGTCTTATTTTTGGTTCATTAATTTCAAATGCAAAGGTTGTATCTAGTGCCCTTACAGATTCAGCCTCTTTCATCTGTATTACGGTAATGCGAAATTACGCAATCGGATCCATAAAGTGCCGCTCATTATACTTGTAAACTGAAAGTACACCAGAAAGCATTTACGGATGTATCGACAGAATCATTAATGTATTAAAGATTAGTTAACATGGTTTCCTGACAGGAAAACTTGAGTGTGTTGTTAGTTTCTTCCATTAAAGTTTAGATGACAGACAAAAGAACCCCAAGGCTTTTGCTGTCAGTATATTGATAGGCTTCCTTGACAGTGAAGTACAATTATTCACTTTATAGGTCATGCACAGCAGTTGTAGGTCGTCAGTGTTCGATCGAACTTCCTTCATTGTAAATGTTGAAAGTCATACACTGTTCTTTGAAGTTTATTTGCAGGATTTACACGAAAAACATTTTTAAAACTGATGATAAAATGAATTGCCATGAGATTGTCTTATTTGTTTCCATTAAATAACCGTAACAAACAAGTTTCTCTTTATCTTAATGCTCACTAACGTGATCAAAATTGCACATTTTTTATACAATGGCATTTGGCAAACATTCCTTTCTATGTACGATATATATGCAACTTCTCTACGTTATTGGCATTATTCTACTGAAACTTTTTTACCGGTGCTGGTTAGCATTGAAAAATAAGACGAGACACTATGATAATATTGAAATCTGAACCATTTATTGTTTGAAACCTGATTTAATGGAAAAATTTTAAATAACATTCTTATAAAATGCTTGTCTTCAAGTTTCTGTAAGTGTCTCAACCTGCGCTGGCAACATGCTCTGTCAACCTGCACTGCCAACCACCTCTGTCAACCTGCACTGTCGACATGTTCTGAAGCCTACAAATTGAATAATGTTTGAATTCTTGCAATGAAGAGTTGATAGGGATGATCACTGTTGGTCCTGATTATTGTCTGCGAGGACCAGCGTTCATGGATGGATTTCAGGGATCACTCACCCACGAATTTAGATCCCCAGGAAGGATATCTCTGTCAACACATTGGTTCAATCCACGAAATTACATCCCCACAAACCAGTAAAATTTTGGTTGCCCATCAACATTGACACCCACGAATTAATTAAATGATTCCACAGTATTATTTATATAGATACTGAAATTCAGATCCGTAATGACGGGTTTCCTTCTGTTTAATATCTGTACATGCGACAGAGCTAGTAGCATTTGAAAACAAAATAAATCATTCTTTTAATTAAAGACAAGGGTTTACTTACATCTTTTTATTAGTTGTGAACTAAAGAGAGAGGCTGAGGACCTAGGAGCCACGCGATATATTACAGTAGAGTTGAACATTCCATTAATCATGTACCATTTGTAATATTCTATATGAATTACGCTCTTGTGTGTGCGATCTCTAAATATATAACAAGTAGGCCAATGTTGTATCAGAGATGCCAATACATTCGAAGAAATTTACACACTATCTCTTTTTATTTGATTGAATATGAATGACAACCCGTAGTAGACCGAAGGGGGTTTAGATATTAGTCTCGCCATGATTGACAACACTTTAATAGCCAAAAAGCAGGAAGTATTGATTTACAGGAAAGGGGATTTATATCATCAAGAATATGCAAGTATAATGTCACTTAGAAGATTGATTACGGTATTATTCCGATAAATAAAATTTGACTTTTATCATTGCGACGGGACATATAAAGAAAGGATAGAAGAATATATGATGGCCATAATGCTTGGTCATCTTGAAGTGATCTTCGTGTAACGCCAGAAAAATAAAGTTGTACAAAAAATCGACATTTTATACTCTGCTTGTATAGAAATACACCATCATCTTGTTTCAGGAAAACCCTTAAAATGATGGAAATAAGATGATTCACCCTGACTGATTAGTAAAACTCTGTACAGTATTGAGATAGAATAACTGTTTAAGAAAATACGAATTACAAACCAAGAAAGATTTTTTTTAATATATATTTTTAACCATTTAGTATATTTACTATATGAATTCTCACTAGGTCTATTGGCTAATAAAAAAAACAACATTTTTTTAAAACTCTATATGAAAAGTTTAATTTAGTAGTAAAGAGGACTTGCAAACTATTCAGAATATGTTTCTCAAAATTATATAATTCTGCTTCACTATTCATTATTTCAACATTTAACCAATTTAATTTTTTCTTTATTTTTATTTATTTAAATTAATATATGAATTAAAGACAAGTGTTACAAAAATGGATGTCCAGGTTGATATATATTTTTGAACCTATTTTGGTAGTAAAGGATGCAAATATCAAATTTCTAAAATATTAAGAAATTGTAAACTTTCTGTGATGTTCACATTTCTACTTTTGTGATGTCACCTTATAAATCTATACAAATTTTTATCACATATTTCGAAATTTTGAATGAAAATTAAAATATATGCGGTAAACATTTATTCTGTTTATATAGACACGTCTTTAGTTGTTATTTTCATGATTTTGGGAAAACAGTTTATATCATCTCACCTTAAAACAGAAAAAAGGTGTAACAGAATTAGCCTATAAAAAAGATGAGCGAATAAGACGTGCAAAATGTCTATATCTTCAAACGTATAAAAATTAAATTCAGTTTCTGAACTTTGTATTTAGAGCAAAGTTCTAATTATTGAAAGGTATAGAATTATGACAGAACTTTTCTGCGAAAAACCTCTTGGCAAAAATTATTTTATGGTAAAAAAAAAAATAAGGATTTCTTGGGCCTTGAACCTAAGCGATAAAAAATCCTGAGTATCAGATTTTGTTTTGTTAGAGACTGCCACCACGTTTTACGGAAGAAAATACTGCTCAAACAACCCGTTTGTTCCTTAAACTTCAAAATGCCAACAAAAGAATTGACACGGTTTATATAAGTAATATTCTTAATCACAAAAAGGCCCAGTCTTGTATTCCACCATATTTCAAGTTGAAGTCTACACATTGTATTTCTTACAAATATACATCGACTTATGTTTCCAAACTTTTTAATTACAGAAAACTCTAAAATGCCTAGATATGGAACATCTGATACATAATCCTCCAACGTGTTCATGTTCCTCTTCACCCTACAACTATAGTCCTACTGGACACGTCATTACTGGTGATGTAAATATAATTTATAATGAGGACCTTAAATCACTTATTTTAAAAAGGCCAAAATTTAGTTAACCCGGATCTTTCAACTGGCGTATATTTTGAATTCTGTAGAAGATTATGCCAGGCGATGGGCCAAACATGATAAAGAAGACCATGACACTTTGTCAGAATGGATTAAAAGTATCAAATGGATGTTGGAATCTCGCATTAAGCGATTGAAGGGCCATATGAAAACCATCTATCCTTCTGTCTTCAGTAATTCAGAAGTTAAAAGAGAGCTAGGTAAATTATACGAACAGTATGTACTGGTCCCAGCTGACAAAGCAGGTAACAACATAAGATTGTCTTTGCTTGGTAGGCTAATTATATTAATTGTATTTTAGAGGAACCGGGATTTAATTCTGCAAATGGTCATCCAACTTATACTCATATCTCCCTCTCAAAGAAAGAAATTCTTCAAAATCATATGTCTGTTTTAAATATTTTTAATATTCCCAACAGTCAAAATGAATTTGAATTACCATACCTATACTGGATTTCTAAACTTCATAAAAATTCTTACAAACAAAGATACATAGCGGTTTCCGGTAAATGTCCTACCAGGCCTCTTTACTCCTCACCAAAATATTAACAGCAGTGAAGGAGAAACTTCAGGAATACTATTCAGATGTGGATACTTAAAAACTCAAACTTTTAGAAAATTTGAAATCACAAAATTTTACCAAAATCAATAACATCAAAACGTACTATTTTCTGACACTTAATACAACCATTCCACCCGATGAATTAAAGTCCAGGAATTTTGACATCATACACATCTGCTTTTTTAATAAAAATGGAACTTGTAAATTTACTTACCTTGTCATTGGTCATTTGCAAATACATTGTGTTAAAAAGCATTCTTTGTACACACAGGTACTCTGAAGTTGATATTAAAAGATGCTTGAGTTTCTGATTAACAATCTCTATGCCAGCACTTTGTTAGAATTCCCATGGGTACCAACTGACCCCGTTATTAGCAGACCTATTTTTGTATTCATATGAAGCAGAATCTATTTAAATTTTAAACATGAGATGAAGGAAACACTTGCTGTGGCCTTCAACTCGACATATAGATATATCGTCGACGAATTATCAATTAACAATAGATACTTCCATTCATATGTCGACTCGATATATCCCAGTGAACTTGAAATAAAGGATACCACAGAGACTGACACATCTGTTGCATATTTGGATATTTTCACTAGAAAACGACGTTAATGGTAACCTAACAACAAAACTTCATGATAAACGTGATGTCTTCAACTTTTCTATCGTCAACTTCCCTTATTTTTGTAGCAATATATACCCATACCACCTCATACATGTAAGGGGTTTCAAAAATTAGGCAAGCTATTGAGAAATATGTTGATAAAACGAGGATATCAACAGTCTCGTTTGAAGTCAACATTTCGCAAGTTCTATGGTCGATACAATGACCTTGTCAGCAAATACAGTCTATCATTAACTTGAATGCTGACTGACGTTTTTCATATTAATTGTAAGGCCATTATTTACACATTGAATTGTCTACGGATTTTTCCGTTCTCCCGATCATGACAAGGAGCACACGGCGGATGGGGAAACTTATTCCTCCATGGCACCTGATCCCACCTCTGATGTTTTTAGAGGTCCGTGTTTGCTCAGATCCCGATTTGTATTGATTCAATATACTTTTGAGCTTCATTACTGTTCGTTATCTCCATATTTCACCTAACAACTACACCAAAGCTTATGACAGACATTTTAAAAAAATTTGTTTGAGATATAACCCTTGAATAATTTCTCAGAACTTCTTGTGAATTTTGTGTCATAAAAGTGTATTTCTATGGTAGAGTGGGTCCTTGCTCCTTGTTTCTGCTAAACAAAAATTGTTTATCTGAAACGTACTTTGAAGATATACTTTAAAGAGAATGGAACGTACACTCACTTATATAGAAAAACTGTGTTGTAGTATGAAGAAATGATCATTTTGCCGTTTTCTGTGTGTCTATGCTATTTCATATACAAATAATTTTATCCCTACGAGATTGTTGCAAATTCTGGAGATTTTACATAGATTATACAGTAATGTTAACCGAAATATCAAAGAAAATAGAGTTATAAATAAGATCCATTTTTTTCACTTTCTCATTTGTTCAGACATATACATTTTTCTCGGCTTGTTCGTCCATTACCTGAAGCACGTGTACACATATAGGATCAGCATAAAATCATATTAATTTCTTTTCAGTCATGACAAGGAGCACACGGCTGGTGTGACCGATCGACAGGGAATGCTTACTCCTCCACTGCACATAATCCCACTTCTGATGCTTTTAGAAGTTCGTTTTTGCTCTGCTGCCGTTTTGTATTGTTCAATGGAAATTTGAGTTTGATTACTCAATATCTCCATATTTCATTCCTATCCTGATATTCTGAATTTTTTTTATCAATGCTATTTTAATTACAGTATTTTCTTTAGCCCAGAAGTGTTGTGTTTTGGTTTGCATACGTCAAGAAGAAATATCTAAAAAAGTACGTAAGTATTAAACCCATCAATTAAAGTTTTGAAGATACATGTACATGTACTATGAAACTTGGACATAAAAAATGCATCTAGAAGCGTTGCATGTATCGAAAACCTTTACAATTTTATTTACCTTATTAAATCAAAATCAAATATACTTTGCTGTAAATTTCATCCCTGAAGGCTTTCATATATTTTATGTAGACATATTATACTACTCCTTATTTCACGCTCTGAGAGTGAAGGAAGATAAAGATCGTTTACTGCAATCAACAGAAGATTTCTCTCTCCATTGCCAAGCATCATAGGAATATTGGTATTTTTGCTCTTTCCTGGGATCACTTATTCTTCTTTGAATGTCACGTCTAAGTCCAAATGTCACTTAGTATTGATGATATATACTTCACTAAGAAAAGAATTGGAAAACAATATTTCTAAACAAAAGAGATATTTGTTTTACAATTCTGATGAAAGGAAGTGATAATACAGAAAGATAATTTTATATCATAATGAAATATCGGAACTGCATAATGACACCGTTTTTTGGACTTAATACACCTTGAATGGTTAAAAAATTTATTAAGACCTTGCAATCTGCAAAAGAATAAAAACCATTAACTTACTAAAGCACAGCTTGGTTTTTTCCCCTCTTAAACAAAGAGAGATGCTTGGAGATAAATATACATGTATTTTAAAACTGTACCGAAATATTGAACTGGTGAACAATTAAAGTAACAATTTTCGCAATTGGTTCGAAGAACATTGGTCGTTTTTTTTTTTAATCTTGGCAGAATCTTTATTATCAATTTAGATATTCATATTCCTGAAAACATTTAAATATTGAATGGAAGAAAGGGGGATCATGAAAGATAAAAATGGGCATTTCAAGGACCATCTTCTCTGAAGAAAGTAATGTTAAGTGACTTGAAAACTAAATGAAAAAAAAAAAAACACATTAAAAACCTTACAAATTAATTTCACCACTCTTGCTGAAATAACCTAAAAAAGTATATCAATGTCTGTGATCTTATTTTGATTCTTGTTTACATTAAATCAATTTGTTCAACTTTGTCTTCAAAACAAAAATATTATTAAGGAGTTGGACACTAGGGTTATGTTAGCGAGTACATTTGCAGATTGTTTGAAATTTTCATTAAGTTATTGACTGTAGGCGCTGTAGACTTAAACGATAAGAGTCTAGACTGACATTGATTTTCAAAAAGCGGTCTATGCCTACGCGTTAAGGTGTGTCGATATGACATGTAACGATCCTACAGTAGTAAGTTATTATGATCAGACTTGGCGTACAAACATATATATTTCTGACTGTGAGATATTCATTGAAGAAGTAACTGTTTTGAGTATGTGAGGGTGAAAATACATTGAAACACATGAAAAAGCCGTTTTTGCAGAATTACGATGTACATGATCCGGTAAACCAATAACACAATCTAGACAATTACTTTTAAAATTTACTTTTGAAACAGCTAAAAATATTTCTCGTGCCAATATTGACACTAACACCATTTATAAAGCGTGAACGAAATGCATGTGAGACGTCACATAGTGCATAGGTTATTAATCCTCGCGCCATTAGACGAATATGCACTTCATTCACAATTGAACCAAAATGAAATAATGATGGCTTTAAATTCATATTGATAAATGTCTCGTGGTTCTGGACGTAACTTTACTATTCATTTATTTATTTGGTCTTTAGATAATATGTTGGAATTTCTTTGGGCACTGATTGTGCCCCTTTATTAGCAGACGCTATATTTTCATGAAGCAGAAATTATTCAAAAACTTCTACATAAAAAGGAGAAGTCTCTTGCTTTGATCTTCAATTCAACAATTAGACTTTTCATTATTTTTAATATGTTGATTCGATATATACACTAAACTCGAAATAAGATATTACAAAGTTTGACATACCTGTTTCACATTTGGGTGTTTTACTAGAGAAAGACTGACGACATACTAACAGCAAACCTTTATAACGTGATGACTTCAACTTTTTTATTGTCAACTTTCCATATATATATATATATATATATATATATATATATATATATATATATATATATATATATATATATATATATATATATATATATATGTAGCAATATACTATTACCTGAATATGGTGTTTGTCTCATTAATTTTTTTTTCTTAAAAAATGCGTAATTCAAACGCTGTATAAAACTGTCAAGTTTTCTATCTCTAGTAGAACGGTTTCATTTTTTTACCATGAAATACATAATGTTGATAATGCCCAGGGCTTCTAAGTTATGCCGAACCAAAACCTTTTACTAAATGAAAAAAAAATCCACTCTCTAGTGATTAAAGAAAACCTAGGCTAGAGTGTGTTGGTTTAATAGTAAGAGATGCTATAATTTACGTTATCTATACAATGGCTTTGTAAAACAATATACTAGTAAACCGAGGTTTGATTATAAGTATCATATCGTCTATATGTCCTTAAAAGTCGTTTTCAGATTAAGGAAATTCTATAGGATAGAATATTTCTCCGAGTCTAGATTTAAGAACTGAAAGATAAATCTGCCTATCAGCGAGTTCTTTGCATATTTTTAAAGAAGTATATTTCAAATTACGAAAATTGCCTTTTGATGTTGATATTCCTTTTTATATACCTAAGTGAATGTTTTTACCTCTATATTATCTTCCTCATTGTTTTGGCGTCGACATAAAAAAGCACAATGTCATATAAATGATTTCATTTTTTATATAAATGATTTCATTTTAAATATAAATGTTGCAAAATCAACATAAATGTAACATTTATACCTGCATATTTGACAAATTACAGTACGGTTTCCTTAGAGATATTTTTCTGCCAAGTACAGTGTATATTTCTATGTAAATTGTTTGAAATGGATCATTTCGTGCCCCATATTTGTCGATTGCTATCATTGGTCAGAGCAAAGAAAAAATCACATTGTCCCAGAATATTTGCTTATGTCTTCAAGATTTTGTGGCTAAATTGTTCTTTTTTTTTTACTATATATATTGAACATATTTTCAATGAAGCATCGAACCTTATCATGAAGTAAAACTGGTCCAAGGATGTGATAATCTTTGTTTTAGCAGCCTTGCTGTTTATCATGTGCTCCCGGATAGCTTATTGCTACAACAGTTTTATTATATACTGAAGCGCAAAAGAAACACAACAAGCAGTAATCTACAAATATTTGAATTTTTTATCTAATGATTTTCAAAAATGAATCCAGTAAGGTTAAACTCGGTTTAAAAAACATCAGAGATTTGATAAAAATGTTAAATGATTATTTTTTAACTTTAGAAAGTAACTCATGACTGTTAAAACACCCCCACCCCGGCCATTTAATAACAGCGTGCAAGACTGCCATGCACAACAACTGCAGCTTGATTTCTAAGATGCGATATATATACAGGTTCATCAGTCTCGAGATCTGAGCAAAAGAAATATTCTTAGCCATTTTTAAATGCCTGTTTTTAAGATGACGAGGTCGAATTTCCTCTAGCCTAGCGCAGTGTATTAACCTTTGGACTTCCGGTCCAAGGACTGTCATTCATGCTAATGATACGTAAGAGCCTCTTCAGCCGTGATGTATTACATATTTGCATCTGCAACTCTCCGTCACCTTTATTTTGAGATTTTCCAGCTAGAGCAATGGAAAAGCGTACTTAAGTCATTTCCATGGCATAGCTTACGGAAAAGAAAGGATTTTTTTCGGACTAATGCTGCATTACTTATGATGAACAGATACAAACCATTAAAACCCTATATTATTGCCAAATGTTTTGCTAAACATGTAATTTTTGATTTCTGTTAAGGGACTCAAACTTAACTTCCGGCAATGGTTTGAAAATCATTCAACCCTTAAATTACCGATATTTACAAAGTTGAAGGTATCCTTACTTTTTAGATATAAAATTATATCCTATATATAATATTTCCCCCTAAAATAGGAAGTTGCGTTTCTTATGCGTTTCAGTATATTATTTATACGTCTATTACAACTATTGTGGAAAGCATTTTCTAATTCACTCAAAGCGTTTCAATGATATTCTGCGTACAAATATATATAAAAATGCAACAAGTTATGCTGAATAATTTATCGATTCAGTGCCTTTTAGTGCACAACAACTGCACTAAAGTTTGACTAAACAGAACTTAAATCATTGCCTGAATAAACAGATATGATAAGATATCTAAAATATTTGTTGACATTTCTTTTGATTTGCGATAGCTAACAAACTAAGATGACTCTGTTATTGTCCTGGATATCCCGTGAATTTCGACAGTTTAATCGATATAAATTTGCAGCTGGCTGCACAACCAAACACGTCCGTATATAGGAAGGTCGGGAAGTCCGAAGAGGTTAGGTGAATTGATTTAACGGAGTTGAAAAAATTCTTTGGCAAAAGGGAGGTAAATCTAAGTACACTTGAAGATTAAATTACATGTAATTTACTGAAAGTTTTTGTTTCCTGATGATTGAACATCATCCATCTAAAAAAAAAATGAAATTTATTGTAAACTACATTGTAATATACATATGCAGAAAAAGAGGAATGAAGGTGAATTCTTTTGTCACTTGGAGAGAGAGAGAGAGAGAGTCATCAAATCAAAGACGATTCTTATTTCCTTTTTACATACTGACCTTATCAGAAAAACGGGATTCTAGAAAGTTAATATTTCGACAAAATAAAATTTATTGAGGGATATTAAAAAACAATCAAAAAATGAGGATTTATGTATCATAATGTAAAAAAAAAACTTATTAAAGAATGTAAAAAATACAATAAAATGAATAGCTATGTCGCTTGTTTGTTCATTTGAAGCGTTTACTCTAACACAATACATTTTCTTACACTTCATGCACAGCTTAAGCATTTGGTCTAGAATTATAAAGCTTTATAAACATTCCATGTAAAGAAACAAATACTCAGATCCTGTCTCTGTGATTATCAGAGAAAAGCCAACTACCTGAGGCTTTAAGTTAGTTTAAAAAATAAAAAAATAAAATATGTCTGATTAAATATTGACAGAGCAATAAAGTATAACATCCGTATATTGAAACTAGATACATTATTCCTTTACTCTCTCAAAAGGTGTTGACACGAACAATGAAATTGTTTGTAGATTACAGTTCACGGTGTATAAGTTTGAAGAGTTTGGACAAAAGATTATGTATATATTCCCTTCTATCTGAAAAGATTATCTTCTGATATTCGTGCCATTTGAACAAACATTTTACAAGATCAAATAAACTTAAGAATTTGATCGTGGTCTCTCTGTCTTGGGGGTAGATGGTTTTTATCTTGTGGCCTTTTTGTTTAAGGGGGACTTATGGCAATATATGTTACAATGTGAAAGAAAACCAGCTTTAAAAATGAGTAATCGACATCATTAGAGGTGAGTTAATATTTGGTCAAGTTTAATTTATTGAATTATTAACTAATGAGCTTGATGCTGAATCCTGCATTTTAAAAATCATATCAAAAATTTCTGTATCTTTCCGAGGTCGCAAAGGATGTTAACGGCTCACAGCACCTCTATTAAATAAATACATGTATTGACCGAATTATATCAATAAAATTGATCTTCAAAAAATTGTTTGGTTTTTAGTAATTTACGGAGAAAAAGGCTTAATGGATAATTAAATATTTTGTTCAAATAATCACCATTGATTTCAAAATGCAACACGAGATTAGCATTAAAATATGCCTTTCATAATCAAAGTTTTAGAATGCCAACTCAATTATAAATCCCTCCTTCTACAAATAGTATGATAAAAAGTCTACAGCAATATAAACACGTCAATCTTGAATACTTGGAAAACCATTTAGATTTAGTAAACAAAGTCGTATTGAAATATTGAAAAATCTTACATGATGGAAAATATTTCAACAGCGAAAGGTTGCTAACTTACAGACTCCCCCAAACAATGGTATGAAAGTACAGAGAGATTAAAAACTCAGGTAAGAATTTATAGCAATTTCCTTCAAATCAAAGAGAATTCATATTCATTGGCTAATTTGGACTGTACAATATTGTATTTGTGCATGATCTTTCCGTTTTTGTAGATGGTGATTGCAACAAAAGGTCTTGAGATCTGACAGTAGATGTACTTTAATTCTAAATTAGAACAACTCCTCGTACTTTTAAATGCATGCGCATTTATGTTTTTGCTTTTTGTTATTCGATTATTGCAAAAAATGTGTTGAACACTTTTCTTAGAGCATTATCCTTTTTTTAAATAAGTGTATAAATCATTCATTCTAAATACACGTTTAATTAGAAAATAAGATATTGCGTACTTTCCTTATGAGGTGTCCAATTAAAAAAATGATTGCTCCGTCTTCAGTAGGAAAGGGGGGGGGATAGATTTATAAATTACAAGCTTCAATTCCCTTTTACCCTCATAAAAAAAGCCACCTGGGTTTTCAATTTTAATTGATAAATCCGTACAAAATTTAAATAAATATTCAAGATGTAAGTCATAAAATATAGAAATCGTATGTATCTTAATAGATTACTGTTTACATGAAACCTTTCTAATATATATATATATATATATATATATATATATATATATATATATATATATATATATATATATATATATATATATATATATTGATAATAATTGTAACTTAATCCATGTAGAAAATCGTATCACCACAAATTTAATTTTCAAGGAGTTCGGCTTGCGACTTTAAATCCCTATTGCATGTTATCTGATAAAATTAGATAATTTTAATTGGCGTGTGTGTAGACAAAACTTTCTGTATTGTCAAGGGTCATTTAAAGGGAAAATTGAAAAGGGACACAACAAAACTTATTCGAAAGTAAACGAGACAATAGATCATTAAGACAATGCACTTTTAAAGTTTTGACTCAGGCCATACAGTGTTGCTAAGAAAAATGTCAGACATTGAAATATACACACGTGTGTAAATATAACCACTGTACATGTAGGCCCTAGTGGCTATTACAAAATCTTATTTCAATGTAGAAAATCTTCTAAGTAATAGTGATCGATTGAATTAAGGTAAGTCTATATATAATTACATGCACTTCATATGTAAACATGCCTTTTTAAAACTTTGAAATCACTATGTTTAAGAGTCAGAACTCTCTTTGTTAGCGAAACATAAGATAGTTTTCATGCATCAAAAGTCAGAGACAAACTTTCTTCCTTCTAGAGCAGTGTCTAAGAGTCAAATTCCCCTGTGGTTTCTTGTTATGAGGTTGAGAATGTCCAGAAAGTATCAAACTACTGTGCGTTTCATGTTTCGTGTATTAGATATATCTTTATATGGTCATAGGAACAGGCGGTACACCGTAGAATGTCATAACCTCCTCTCTTTATCCAGTAATATCATTTTGACAATACAGTTTATGTGTATTTGTTTAAGATAGACCTCCCCCAGACAAAAGAATTTTTTTTCGACAAAGTTGGGCTCGTTGGATTTCTCAATAGATCGAAGAAACGAGGGTTAATTTTGTACTAGAGAGGGAATGAAAACCAACCCAATAATCCTATATATATATATATATATATATATATATATATATATAATATATATATATATATATATATATATATATATATATATATATATATATATATATATATATATATATGTATGTATATCAAATTTGATCATATGTACAGTATCACTTTGGAACAAATACAACATTTTGTCCGCACATTGCGGGGGGGGGGGGGGGGAAAGGAGGAATTCTAGATCAGATGGAAGTTTTTGGACGTACTGCTAAGGCTGGGTTTAACTTAAAACAGTTACATGTATTTTGAGAGCCACCAATCATTATACTCGTTGTCCTGCTCCGCTTATCCTCAGTACTGACGAACCACGAAAATAAGTAAAATTTTACTCTGATGTCTTTAAACCAGGGATTTTCGCCACAAATTCATTGCACTAGAATGATTTGTCAGAGAAACCTTTCAAATATACTCATTATTTATTCGCATTATGTTTTCAGAATACATTTATTGATGAGAAGAAAATGGTATATTACATAAAATGACTACAAAAATTTCCAATATAATGTATTTAAATTAATTTTCAGACAAATTGATCACCTTCACATGGGGCTGTTACGTAATGCAACTTCGAATTGCACTGTATTTAATGACCTCGATTTTATCTTGTATTTGTATTCTCCCATTTTTTAGAGAATGTAGAAAATTGTACATTGCACATTGAGTAGTATATAAACTTTGGTTTTTATCTTCGATAAGTGGAGATGTCAAATCAATTTTTAAATAAGGGATTATAAAGGTTTTTTTTTTCAAACCATCTTCCATACAACCTAACACCAAGAATGTAATTTTTTATAAACTTAATCGTAATGTTATACCTGGCCTTTTAAAAATGTGCATATTGAATAAAATTGAAACAGGATTTCACCCTGTTCAAAAATTTAAGGTCATTCAATATGGTTTCTTGTCAATTTTAACTGTGCCTCATTTTCCTTTTTCAACTAAATAACGATTCAATCTAAAACCGATTGCATGCATGGACTATTTGTGCTCTTAAATGTAAATTAATCCACAGAGGTGATATAAAATTTGCTAAACGTCTTAAAATGACAGATTTAAATTTGTTCAACCATATGGACGTAAACGTATCGGTTTCATTCGACCCATTGGATCCCTTTGTCTCTATCCTGTGACGTAATTAGATACTGTGTAATTAGGAATTAGCACATACTTTCAGGTGTTGACCAAACTAACCCTCAAAATTGTCCAAATTAAAATTGTAGGAAGAAAATAGATGGGTGATACTGTTCAATAGATATTGATATTCCAAGAAAATTGTAGACCAGGGAATGCAATTGGGAATAAATATTGACATCCCGTGATAACAAGAATTGATGATTTATTTTGTATTAGGAAATATTAGTATTCAGCTAAAATATACGCAGTCCCGGAGAATCACGTCTTCGAGCTTTTATGAGATTCTTTCGAACTAAATCAAACATCGATCCCAACATCGATTTAAGTAAAATCAATATCTAATTTAACCCTAATTGTACATTTGATAAACATGTTGATCAATGTGAATAAAGCATTGAGCAAAATATGTTTATTAGCTGTGATTGGCATCTTAAAAGATGGAAAACACAATTGTTTTATGCCTTCAAAGCACGTGACATCAGAACGGATGGAACATCCGATATGTTTAAATGATTTGAAGTCTAGTCAATTCTTATGTCATTTCGTAAACGGGTCATTGGTTTACTTTAGCATTTTTAGACTTATCTTTAATAGGGCACGGTGGAGATAAGAAGAAGATATTTTGAGGCAATATTTTCTTTAGTCTTTCACGTAGGCATATTTAATCACATTTTTTCTCGAGTAAACTTGGGGCTATATAAACTTGTGGACTTTATCTACTGCGAAACAAACAATGATGTACCTGCAGTTGATGACTTTATAAATGTTACGGCGATACTAAACTCGATACACCCCCTTTTTTGAATAGAAAAATCTTTGAAAATTTTCTCTTCTTCAGAAAGAAAACCTGATTATTGAATAACAATCAACTGATATCGACTGATTTTTATGTGTCAGAAGTGATCTTAATTGGATTTTAACATAAAAGATAAGGGACAGAATTTTTCATTTACCACGATACTTGACTTTGATGAGATACGCCAACTATCGATAGTTTATTATAAATTATGACCGATGGGATAACGTTAATCTCTTTGTGAACCAACTTACTGATAAAAACTGACATTTCTTTTGCAACATTTTTCCACGTTCGATTTTTGTGTCTTTTTGTGTTGACAATTAACGTCTGGTATCTTCAGACTGCTCTCAGAGTAAACGTTTGTTAAAGATTTCTAATTGGTACCATATTCAGCTGTGTAACTCTCCTTTTCTCGGAGTTACGTTTAGTGTGCAAGATGTTGACTTTGGATTTTCCAAAACTTCCCCGCCAAAATACACGCATCCTCTCTTCAATGCGATGGGATGAAGTTGTCAATCTCCTCACGTCTCGCTACAGAGAGAAAGAGGTAAATACTATGTTTCCTGTTTCTTTGCAGAATGGGTATGTCTGTGGAACCTTTAGATCTAGTAAGAATCAGACGAAACCAGCGCAGGCTAAAAGGTTTGCTCTCTAATCGAGAAGTTCCGAATGATCACTTGAACCTTCAGCATTATCCTGTAAGTATTGATGTACTTTAAACCTGCCAAAACATGAAGATCTATACTTGACATAACGCTATGAGGAATTTCGACAAGTCACTAAACGGCTTTGTAATTCCCTTTTTATATTAGATGTTTAAGTTATATAACTTTAAAAAAAACTTCCGTTTTATGCATTTTCAATCAGTTTAGGAAAATATAGTTTTAGATATCCAACAAACTGAAAGGAGTAAGCGCAAAACTGAATATTGTTCCTACAACATAAAATAAATCAGTTGAAGCCAATTAAACTGAAATGGGTCTAATTTACATATTCTGACTAAAATTTCAGTAATATATAGAACTGAACTCTCTCCAGATAAATATTGTAGTCCATGGAAGAATTTTGCCAATAAAAATCCCATAAAAGAATTTTTCCAACCTGTAAAATACAGTTATTCCAAACTTCTGTGAATAACTTTTGTGAATTATTGACAGAATTATTGCATTAAAGTGATGTATTGCACATCTCATTGTTAACACTTAGTATTTTTTTTTTATTTGGTATTTCTATCATATTCTTTTAAGATACTCATTCATCGTCAATCAATTTTTGTTTTACCAAAGAAATGTATTTGTGTGTAAAAATAACTTATTGATACAAGATAGAAAAAGAGTAATTTGAATAATACAAGAAGAGAATAAAATTCCAAATGCTAAATCTGTAAAATATGGAAAGCGATGGCATCTAAAAGTTTAAAGATTTTGAAAATGCCATTAAATTCCACTACGCTGGATTTAGATTTTGTGGACAAAATAGGAAATCAATGTCTGAAACTGAATATTTATACAAGTTTCACAGCAAAAATTGGCCATCAATCATAATCGATGAACTTAATTATGCCTGTCGCCCATCATATTTTGTTGATGTTTCTGATTAAAACCTTTAATCTGTGTAATATTCTTCTGACAATCTTGATTACAGAAATTAGACCAATATATATACAAAAATATTTTTCCAGCTGTTTTTTATTCTGTTGGGCGAGGTTTAAATGCAGGTCCTTTGTCCCATCTCTAACAATTCTCAAGGTTTACAAAAAGTTTAAAAAGATACATTTAAGGTAGTGCGTACCTCCTATCTGATTTGAACGACTTTAATCTGAAGAATATAAAAGACCAATCTTCAGTAATCCGCCGAACAACAATGGAGTGTCCTTAAGTTCATTTGACAATGTTCGTTGTTCTCCACGCCCGAACATTAAATTTAGGAATTTACAATTCAAAAGCGTCTTACGAGATGACGATAAGAAGTGGTACATACAAACATTCCCTCTTCCATTATTCTCTTAAAAAGGGTACCCTGGGGAAAATTACTCACCATTCCAAGTAAGTGATAATAAGAGTGACCACTTTAGCTGTTAAAATTTTATGGAATATATCATATCATACAGTGGTAATTGTCTTCTGATGTGGCAGTACGAAATTTTAAAAGGTTTTAGTTGGATTCTAAACGAACCATGCCCCTTGTAGCCTCATTATCTGACGACAAGTGCCATTATTTTAGACTAACCAGGCGTCTGGCAATGATTAAGTGTTAATGTAGCATTGTCATTAGCTGGTCATTATGGCGTTGCTACAACTCAGATTTGTTTCTCAGTATTTTTTCGCTGATTACTTGTTCATTCTCGGAAGATGATTGAAAGGGAAAAGATCTAGTCAAGTCCTAAACTTTAAAGTGTTAAAAGAGAGTAATGGTTATTGGAGAAAAGATTCATTTTAAGCCTCTGAAAAATACCATTGTGCATGGATATGGTATTCGACCAGAGCCACAAGTATGCATGTTAAATGTTTAGTTAACAATTTTAAGCGACTGTTTTGAAGACATCGTGAAATTAATTATTTGTTATTGTGTTTCAGATACGAAGAAAACCTCTCCCGGCTGGCTTTTGTTACGTCTGCAGTCGTATAGACCCGGAGGGAAAATTCAAACATCCTCATGGGTACCTCTTCAGCAAGGGTTTCTTCTCTCAATGTGAGCATATGCCTAAGACTCCCTACCCTACCGTCATCATTGAGAGCCGAAAACCATCGCCCACCAATTCTGAACCGACGCAGCCTATGAGCGGACTTCGGGTCAAAATAACTCGAAGAAGCAAATCACCTCCATCTAAATATGGAAGAAAGTATTTCGATAAATCAGTACTTGATGGTGTTCGATACGACAATGATATTTACCAGAATTCGCGTTACAGCGTACCGGCCATGTTTGATCATGTTACGGACGAAGACGGAAAAAAGATTCCAGAAGTGGGAGAAATGTCATGGATGGAGGATGATGGCGATTCTGTTAACGAAGAAATAATAGTGAATTACATTGAGGATTGGAACGACGAAGATTCTCCAGAGAATCATTTGGCCAACCAACAAACAACGCCAACGGAGGTCCTTTTGCCTCCGATCGGGGGTCAAAATTCGAAATCAGGAACCAGCAAATCTGAATTAAGCATACCCGGGCCGAAAGTTTCGGAAAAACTGCCATTGATTCACGGCAGTGTCGAGCGTATCAACGCCTCAAGAGAACGACTCGAAAAGAAACCAAGTAAAAGAAAGTCTCGAAAATCCTCCAATGCATCTATCGACGAAGCAGACATGATTTACACTGGCGGAGATGATGACTATGGTCACATTAAGTACCATCACCGTGGTATGTACGACTCTGTTCCAAGCGGTGGACTTGATATGCCATCATCTCGAGAAGCTTTAAGCAAACATATAACTAGCAAATCCTTTAATGGAGAAAATTCTTCACTCCATGACCAGACATCGGACAAGAAAAGCAGATCAAGGTTAAGTTCCAGTGAAATCTCGTTCGGAATTCCAGAAACACCATCAATGATTATCGCCCGAATCAATAACTCTGATCACTGGTGTCAGTGTGAAGATGTAGATATGTCCACTATCAAGTGTCCAGAATGCCATATAGTTGGTGGACACGAAAAATGGTGTATACACTCGAGATCTTCAGCAAAGCAAGGAAACTGTCCAAAGTGTGGAAAGCCAATTAAAAGAAAAAATGTTCGAGGTTCGAGTTACAAACATCAAAGACGAGGATCCAAATCAACGAGTAAATCTGAAGAATTTGATGTTTCAGCTGGAAAGCAACGTGTTCGATTTGATGATGAAGATGATCTTGACGAAAAGAAACGATTAGAAATGATAAGAAAGAATGACGAAGATTACATGGCTGGTGTTGATGATATATTATACGATGAGGAAAAATACGGCCGATTGTGGACACCGGCGACCCAGGAAGAGGATGAAGAACGCAAACACAAGAGAATAGATCCCAACATTCACCGCGAGGCCTACCTACGCGCGCTCCTGGAAGTCAAAAACAACCAGTTAAAAAAGATTTCTGAAGTTGATGAACACTTTTTTGCGAGCAGACTGTGTCGCCCACATGTATTTTCATACTTTCGCCTTCGGCCACAGCAAGCAAAGCAAAATGCATTGAGCGAACCTTTCAATATAGGCTTAAAACCTGACGAATCAAAAGGCATTCCACCCAGAAAGGGAATGAAACATATATTTGGGAAAATTAAAGTAGACGACTTTTACCCAGGTGGAAAGAAAAACCCGAGTTTCAATATCTCCATGAAGAAAGAAGCCAAGAGACAAACAATGCCAATACATAGCATTAACTACAGTAAATAGACAATTCTGTTTTGTTTATTTTTTTAATTTTTGAAAAATTCTGATATATTATCAGATATAATAAAAAATCTGGAATTATATTTCTTTTCTAGACAGATATTGGAAAGATAAATTTTTCGCCTTTTTTTACGCATGCAGCGTACCTCATTCATTTAGCTTTTATTTTGAAGAACGTATATTAAGATTAAAAGTTTCACAAATTGTATGGGTAAGGAAACATGATTTTTTGTTTAGTCAAACTGTTCATTACTTTTTTTTTCATAGAAACACTTGAATTGAATTAGGTTTTAAAATATATTTAGACTCACTATGACCATACAATTACCATCTTTACAAACAGACTTACAAATGTATTTTACATTGTCAGTAATAAGGCAAGAAATATATTGCAGTAAATAATAAAATAAAAACAATTTAATACAATAAGTAATTCATCCATTATTGTGACATGTACGAGATCATCAACCAAAGGAACATTTTTCTATTAAAAATATCGCTGACTCTCGACTCATCGAGTGTTAAATCAAGATCATACGATATGATCATTACTATGAAACGGTGTTTTTTTTGTATTGTACCTATTTACTTATGTTACTGATAGGGAGCCTAATAAAGTATTATTTTATTATAAATTTGTAGTCAAGATATATCGGTACATTACATAAAACACTGTTTTGAAGTAAAATGTATGATTTTGTTGATTTAACACCAATGGGGCAAATGTGAGAGAATTTTTTTTTATATAGAAATCTATCGCTTTGACTGATGATTATATTGAAAAAAGCCAATTTTACAAATGATACGAAAAAAAACATTAAAATCTTCATCGATATATCAAGGTTTACTTTTTTGAAAACAAAGCTTTATTAATGAAATAGGTGAAGATAACGAACATGATCGATTTTTAAACACCTACAATAAACAAGAAGATAAAGAACTGTGATTGATCTTTAAAAAAATTACAAACAATACAAATATGTGGAAAACCCATAAGACATGAACCCGCGGAATCGAATAAGTTAGGAGATATAAACACCATATGCAGGTGATATGGAATATTACTAAATAAATAAGGAAAGTTGACGATGGAAAAGCTGAAGTCATCTCGTTTGTCATTCAGTTTAGTTATTAGTTGGCCTTTAACGTCTTTTGTTAATATAACATCCAAATATGAAATAGATGTAATAGACTTTGTTGTGTCTTTTATTTCAAGTTGACTAGTATAAACTGAGTCCACAAATGAATGAAAGTAGCTTTCGTTTATTGATAAAATGTCGAGTTGAAGACCAGAGTAAGTGTTTTCTTCTTCACAAGAAGTTTCTGCTTTATTGGAACACAAAACAGGTTGGCTAATAAAGAAGTCCACATTAGTGCACATCGAAATTCCAACTGTTTGATGTAAGACCTGGTCTCCGAACCTATATAGATGTTGTCAATGATGAACTCAAGCATCGTATTAACTTTAGAGTACAAGTGTGTAGAGTGATTTTTTAACAAAGTAATTTTCTTTATAACCAATCACAAGATATGAAAACTTCCAAGTTTCATTTTCATTGAAGAATCAGTTGTTTATGATGTCAGTCAGCTAGTAGTTAATTAATCGTTAGGAATGGTTGTATATGGTGTAGAAAAGTTATACGATTTGATATTACTGATTTTGAATAATTTTGTGATTTTGAATTTTCTTAATGTTCTTTGGAGATTTGAGAATCAAGATTTGATTTACACCACTCCTCAAAGATGCTAAACTTAGTGAAGCACGGTACGTCTAAAGTTTCTCCTCTACCGCACCTCATATTTTTGTGAAGAGTAAAGATAGTGACTTGGTAGAGCATTTACTGGACCCGGCAATATATCTATTTGTAAGGATATTTATGAAGTTTAGGAATCCAGTAAAGGAGGGTAGATCAAACTCACCTTCGTTGACTGGAATGTTAAATGTATTAAAGACTGAAATGTGATTCAGAAGAATTTTATCATGAGAAATTGAACTGTGAGTATAAATTGGATTTCCAGTTGTAGGAATAAAACCTTAAAAAAGATTTCTGAAGTTGATGAACACTTTTCCTAAGTTTTTCTAAAATACAGTTATAATAAAGAGCTTTACAAACAAACAAAGACGATTTTTTCAAGCCTTGTCTGCTGAAACCATAATCACGTAGTCTTTCTAATTCTTTTAAAACCTCCGATTTAGTGAAAGCAGAAGGATAGATAGTTCGCATATTGTCTTTTAACTTTCTAATACTATTCTTTAATATGTTTTTAAAGTAGTCAATCTTTTCTAATAAAGTGCTTAGGTCTTCCCCTTCATATTTCGCCCAACGTTTGGCATACTTTTCGTTATAATTAATAATAGAAAGGAAGTTCTGATGCCGATTGAAAGATCGGAACCCCCTGTATATCGGACCTTTTAAAATGATTGCTTTTAGGTCGTAAGGATTTTGTATGAAGTTTTTGAATCCAGTATAGGTAGGGTAGATTGAACTCACTTTCGTTAACTGGAATGTTAAAAGTATTAAAAACCGAAATGTGATTTTGAAGAATTTCATCTTTAGAAATTCAATTGTGAGTATAAGTTGGATTTCATGATACAGAAATAATAGGCCTTACAAACAAAGACGATATTGTTACAAGTCTTGTCAGCTGGAACCATAACATATTGTTCAAGTATTCTTTCTTTTTATTTTATCACTTCCAATTTAGTGTTGAAATTTTTAATAAAAGTAAAGGTACAAATATCACTTGAGAAGAATACTCAGTAGGTGTTTACCGTTCATATTAAAGTGTCTGCAAAACGACAGCAGCTATCATTTATAATCAATAGAAAAAAATGAGGAGTTATTGCGCTTTGTTCAAATATTCTCAACGAGGATAATTTTAATAGAAACTAAAATTCTATTTTGAACAAACTCAGAACTGGAAAGAAAAATTAGATTGTGTGTAGAGGATGCGCTTTCTCCGCTAATGTAATATTAGCGTGATAGATAGAGAAATTGACACCTGTAACACATGGAGGGCGATTGATCTCGGTCCAAATGTGCTGAGGACTTTTGTTTCACTGGTGAGTTTATTTTTTTAATTTTTACAATATTAAATATTGATTTATGAATTGAAGTTGCTAAATTGAAGTAAAGTTCATTTTTAAAAAGAAGATAATCTTTTAAAACAATTAAAACAACATATACAAGGGCTGTTCGAAAAGTACGCGGACAGTTTCTGTCTCTGTATAACAAGAAATTCAAAATTGGTTCACTATCATATGTAAAAAAAAATATTTTTAGTTTTTTAAAGGTAATCCTGCTTTTATAGGATCAACAGTGAAGCCCCCATCTCTCTTTCTTTCCATGACGTTATTAAATCTTTTTATCAGATTTTTATTTATAATCCGTTACCTCACAGTCTGTTTATCGCCTGATATAGAGTTTCTACCACTCAAAATTCGCCTGTTTCATTTACCCACAAAACACTGCTCACTTTTGCCATATTTTCTACTTCCTCAATTTTTTTTCAGAGTTCTATCTGAAGTTTTCCCAAATGAAAAAAATTGTATCGCTGGTCAATGATGACGTTCAACGGCCATTTTTTTCTTTTCTTTTTTTTTTTTTTTTTAACCTTTTTTTCACTGAGGACTACCTATCTTCTGAATTTTAATTTCTTTTCAATGAAATAAAATATGTAGTCACAATTAGGCATATGAAATGATGTAACAATTCTGATTATGAACGTTTAGATTTTTTTTCATTCTTCCATCAGTGTAATGAGATATAACTACAGACATCAAGTACATTGTTTGTAAATTACTAAATTTTGACTTTCTCCGCCATCTCTTTTCGCAATTTTGCAGTTTTAAATTTTGGAAATTTTTAAAATATATCATGATTTATTTGAAATTTTAAATTCAAACCATTCGAATTAAATTGTTTAAACACGTCTACCCAATTTAGATATAATATGGCCTTAAGTAAAAAAAAAAACAAAAAAACCCCAGGTATGACAGAAGTCCGCAGACCTTTCGAGCAACCCTCGTATAGTTCATTTTTAGGCTGTCTGCCACTGTATGCAAAATACAGCCTATTCTTTAGAGCATCACAATCTGTGCAAAGAGCAAAAGCTGTTTTACTTATTTTTGTTTAAAATCCTTCACTCTAGTGATTTGTTTTGAAGCGCTAATTATTATATAGGTATTTCCACTGTGTTTATTTACCTTCACATTGAAAAAAAAAATTCTGAGATTCTAAATCATATTTCCACTTACACGTGTACCGGTAAAAGAAATATTTTCATGTACTTGTTCATTTAAAGATTTTTTTTCTCAAACGAGTATATATTTTTTAATTCTCTTCAACATTCCAATTACAATTTCTTATTCCTGATCGATCAATCAATCTATTTTTCCCCCAGAAATACAGATTTATAGAATATATTAGATTTACCGTATGTGACGCAGTGATTGTTCAATATGTCTGAATTCCAAATAATAAACGATCCCAACATTGCCTATTACTTAGCCTTGACAATGCTTAAAAATTACTGTGCATACTTTATCTGCAAAACAGAAAAAAAATCTTTTACTTCAATCAAAATTCCGCGATTGGGGAAATTTGGTTATTTATGATATTTGAACCGCTGAGTGAATTTTTACCGATGAAAAACTGATTGTTTGAATTCTTCGATAATGAAATTATTAAATTAACTAAATTAACTAAAACCGTTTTTTTTTAAAGTAAATACTTTCAAACTGGTAAGAAGTGAATTGAAGTTTACATATGTGATAATATTTTATATTTGCGATGCAAGGTGCCATTACACAGTAGTACGCAAAGCGCAGACGTAAATATTCAAAATGTGCAAGCAATTTGAATGAAATCTAAGATCGTAAATAAAAACAATAATTCATAAACAATGCATAAAGTGTTATAAACAGTGAAGTTTTCATACGATTAATTTGATATGAAAAATAATCTACCATGTATGTATTTTGAAATATTTAATAAGTTGGACACTAACTCATGTACAAAAATAAATATATATGCATGTAGATGACCTGAGGTTCAGAAAACCCAGTAGCTGTGCAAATAAATACTTAAACCTAACTAAAACTGAAACCTTCACCCTCAGTTATTCTCTAATTGAACAATCAAGGGTGCTCTAAATCAATTTGTAAGTCATAAATAGGTGGATTGTTAAATTGCTGTGAAACGCAATTCCAGTCATTCCTGGTGTAACGCCAATTTTTTGACATTGCTGATATTCTTTCAACTCACCAAAAATTATGAATGATTGCTGGTGATCATGAGGACCGATGCTTTTGCAGAATTCATTCAATATCCAGTCCTACTTGCATGTCTATTCACCTACACCTCATAATGAAAGTAACAAAGTATCAATATAATTTAAGATATAAAGACCACCATGAAGTGTCTGATGTTGTTACCTTTTCTGGTCTGTTGTTGGACTGGGAGCTTTGGTAGCCTTTCAATTCACAGTAATAATCTAGTGGAGTTGTTCTCCGATTACCTGACCGACTTGGAAAACAGACAAATGAACATGGCTATACACAACCGGAAACGTGACGGTTTGTACACATGTATTGTCTTTAATAGAATTTCACAAAAAGAATATGAAACATGTTTGGCTAGTGTAACACCCTTTAGACTTTCATCCCCCTTTTCTCAAGTATAATTATATACAATGTATACCACTATATATTTATATATATACAGTGGGGAGTGGGAAAACTGAACAATTGAGAATCTGTAGTGGAAGAAAGGACTGTGGTAGTGTGGTTCAGAATTTTGGCTTTCTGTATGATGCTGAGAGCGCCATTGAAATCTGCAACAGTAGCTTCGTCACGAAAGCTGACGGAGTGAAGTGTTTCGACAAATACCCAAGCTGTGGATATCTGCGAGATAAATTCAATGTCTGCAAGAAAAAAGAGGTGGTCGATAAGCTGGGATGCGATCTTACTTGCGGAAAATGTAGTAGGTACATTTTATACCTGTAATAATTGCAAAAAATGAAAGTATATGCACTATTTTTTTTTTTGGGGGGGGGGGGGATTATTAAGAATTCTCTTCACTCATTTGTTTGTTAAGAAATATATAAACGAATAGACGATTAATTCCATAGTACTCGTGTCTTTTTCAAAAAGTTACATTTATGTCTTTTTTTTAATAAGTAAGTTTCATAATTCTTGGTATTTTTAACAAAATTTTGCCCTTTCAAGTTGACTGTTTCTGATATAATAAAAGTTAAAAAAAATATTTTTGCAATGCAAAGTTTAGAGACCATTTAAACATTTATATCTTTTTAACAATATTAATGATATTCTTTTTTTTCAGAACCAGAACCCAAATTTGGAAGTCAGAAATCATAGATACTATGTAACAAAGCATATTTGTATTAAAGTGTATGCCAAACAGTTTTTAATGCACTGCCAGAATATTTTGAATCCAAGTCTTTTGGTCGTAGGCCATCATTGAATACGAAATAAGGAAGTCATTTTAACTTAGGTTTGTCTTGAAATTTTTACTTACTTGAGTACTTATTTCTGTTGAAAACATGAGGTTAGAAACAAAATTTTGAACACAAGATTTCGGTCAATTTTACCAAAAGATATTTGATAGAAACCCTAAAATATAACATTGATCTAAGCTTACACAGCTTTAATATTCTTACTTCGTAGGTAAGTTAATTTTTCTTACATTCAAAATAAAAAAAATTCTTTGGAAAAAATTCTAATGAAGTTCTTGAAAGAAAGATTATATACATGTACATGTATATATATTATATATATTCTGTCTAGTTCTGAAAAGATGTTTTTTTTTGTTTGTTTATCGTTTCGGAAAAGGTATAAGATAATACATTTTAGGATGCTGTTTACACAAAACATACAATAATGACATCTACATATACTTAAACCCAATGTCATCTAGGCTTGCACCAGGAGAATGACTTTAAAAAAATAGCATAGAAGGTCCTGCTTTGTCATTGTTTGCATCAACAATTTTTGACAACTTTTAAGCAACGCACATTACAACCTTGAAACTTCAAGTGCCATAGCTAAAATGGCATAAATTTAATTTTTATGTCTGCTGCTGAGGTATAAAAGAATTGAAAAATAGCTCTGCTTCTCTTTATTTAATTATTCACCTCTTGATAATTATCGACTAAACCTCTTCTTCTCGGATCATGTATATGGCACCCGTGTAAAAACAACAATGTATCAAATCGGATTTTAAAAAGTGATGTCATAGAAGAGCAAGGTACACTGGTCTTTCAGTGGCTTTTAATCAAGTTAATTTTAAAGGCAAATTCTGATGACCCAAAGGAGACATTGGAATATTTCATTGTGGTGAATTATAGAGCAAGGAAATACCTTAGTAACTTTCATTTCTCAATTGATAGTGCTTTATTCAAAGAAATTTTGTTCTCAGGGTGTTTCTTTTAGTTTTGGACGAAGGAGAAAGAAAATGTGAACGTTTTAGAGGAAGTGAATGTAAAAGCCCAAGGAACAGAGACTATTAAGGACAGGGACTAAAGCATCAATTAAATTTATGTGAGCGGAAAAGTCAGGCTGATGAAGATGGAAGCATTCTGAATATCTTCTCCTTAAAAACTAAATTACATGTAAAAAATATTAATATAAAAAGGTTGAAATGCTTCCTTGAAAAGTATTTAATTTTGAAGTATAGAGGAAAATAGTACAGTCATTCAAAGGTGTGGCATTGTAGAAGCATCGGTTCAGAAAATAAGATGATTTGGTCTTACTCTTTCTTTTAGATAACTTATATCTGTAGACTTAAATGTAGTGTAGATGTGAATTAATTAAAAAATACAACGAGATTAGATGTGTTTATTTCGTCGTTACGAAAAGTTTTGACCTCTTAAACGTTTTATTACGAGTGTCTTTCTTTTGATAAATAAATAAATGAACAAACTATAGAAATTGAAAATTGATATCGATAGAATTCATAATATCTTTCACCTTTTTTGACAAAAAATAGTTATAATAAATTATTATGAAAAGTCTCTCAAATTTGGCATTAACTCAACAAAAAGCATTGATAAAAAGACAAGAAAATACCTTATTCATAATTAATTAAGTTCTAAATCGACACTTCCATATGTCAATGAAAATATTCTTCTTTAGTCAAACCTTACAGCAATACAAGCAATATAAATTTCTATGTTGCTATATAAATGTGCTATTATGAGAAAGAAGTAGGTACGGTTTTGGTTTTATAATGCCCTAAACATTTGATGTTTTCGAGAAAAAATAAGTTTGTTTAAATCTGAGTTGATTATATGAATGTGATAAATTTGTTACATTTCCATGCTTTAACAGCCTCAAAATGAGTAATTTTAGGATTTATTTTCTTGAAGAAAATAATGTCCACAGCCGTCGCTCATATCAATTTTGATGAAATACATGAATGGAGATAACAAACAGTAGTCAAGCTCAAAGTCCTTTGAAACAATACAAAATGGGAGCAGAGCATACACGAACCTCTAAAACCATCAGAGGTGGGATCAGGTGCCATGGAGGAGTATGCATTCCCTGTTGACCGGTCTCATCCGCCGTGTGCTCATTGTCATGTTCGGGAAAACGGAAAAATCCATAGACAATACAGTGTGTAATTAAAGACCTAATAAGTTCTATGAAAAACATCAGTCAGCATTAATATTCGACTTACTGATAGATTGTATTCGCGACTAGGTCATTGTATCCACCATAGATTTAGAAATTGTTCGTACGTAGAGCATGTTCTTGCGTAACGAATCAACTGGGAGACATAAACTCCATATCCAGATGATAAGGCTATATTGCTGCATATATAAAGGAAGTTGACAATAGAAGATTTGAAGTCATCACGTTTATCATAAAGTTTTATTGCTAGGTTACCATTAATGTCTTTTTCTAGTAAAATATCCAAATATGAAACAGATGTGTCAGACTCTGTGGTATCTTTTATTTCGAGTTAAGAGGGATATATCGAATCAACATTGGAATGAAAATGAATATTGTTAATTGATAAAACGTCGTCGATTTATCCAGATGTTGAATTAAGGACCACAGCAAGAGACTTCTTAAAATTGTGAAGTTTTTGAATATGTTGTATAAAAAATTTTCTTAAAATTTTGTGGGCGATGCATGTGGTCTATATTGTCTTTAAAAAATTCTACTGAAGTTTGTTGTTTTCTGCAACTTTTTAAGATAATATCAGAAAATGCACAAAGTGATGACGTCAAATTGGCATTTAGGAGGTAAAAACAATTTGTATGTTGTTATTACATGGAATTAGACCAACGTTTAAGGAAGTATAAGATTTCATTTCTTACAACAAATTCATATGCAAAAATACAGGACCAGATTTGTTTTGACCCCGTATCTTCTTCTATGCATGCAATCTAAACCTTTTTCTTCATTACAAAACATTTCTTCACTGTAGAATGTATTATATTGTATTAAAAATCAATTTTTGCACAGGACGACAATCATATAATTTTGCTTCAAAGTTTTAAAATAATTTTTCCAATACAAATATAAATAACAGAAGTTTATAAACCCATATCTTATCACAATTTTAGAATAAAAGCTTCTAACAAGAAAATTGCAGCTCAAATTGCTTGAATTGATCAAACGCATTGAATATTTTTAAGAAACATAAACACTTTACACTTTTCCATGACAAAATTAAATTTACATAATTTTTTTTCTCCAAAGTCTGCATTTTTCTAATAGTGCATTACAAAAGCAATGAAAAGGATAATGACATGCATATATAAGATTAATTATTAATATCTTTTTGTGATGTATAATGATGCTGGATTCTAAATGCAAAGATACTGCATATAGATAAATATCAAATACTGCTTATTATTTATCAATTCAACAACAGACAAGTGATATTTAAAAGATTTGCTATAAAAATCTTCGTTGTTTGGTTAAATATTCCCAATATACGGACTTATCCTATAAACTACACCAAAGCAAGGAGTTGACAAATGTCAATTTAGGAATTATTAATATTGATGCAGATGGTCCCGACAATTAAAGTATTCTGTACATGTTTTTGTGACCCCTCCTAGAAATCTGAAAGGTCAGGGACTCATAAATTATATGGTTGTATTCCTTGTTTATATTTAGGTTAATTGAATATTCCATCCTCCTGGCTTTCCCATTTTAAACAATCTATAATGAACCACTTCTTGATTCCAAAATTTTAATTTCATTGTAATTAAATGTCCCTATTTATCTGCTGGAAGAAATATTTCAATTAAAAAGCATTGCGGAGTATTTCATTAATTCCTATAATTTTATTCACCTCTGACAATCGAAGTATTTAACAAATTGTATACAGGTTAAGGTACATATCGAAACGCCCCAGAAATTAAGACTCTTCTTAGCCAATTTTCATGTCGAAAAGATATAACAAAAATATCCATACTTTATTTAACCATAATTTTGATTAAAAAGGAGGAAAAAGAAATTTCGAAAGACTTTAAATCGATCAAGAATAACTTTATATATATATATATATATATATATATATATATATATATATATATATATATATATATATATATATATATATATATATATATATATATATATATATATATATATATATATATATATATTGAAAGCTTTAGATTCTGCAGCTCAGTTTTTTACAAAGTACATTTAAAAGCATAGAGTTTTATTGAAAAACTTATTTAAAAACAATTTAATACTCATAATAAAAAAGCAAAGAAAGCATAATAATATTAATTAAGCAACTCAAGGTATTTGCAATTGCCATATGAAATTTAGAAACTTTCATCAGCTACTTTTCAGTTTATTTAAGTTTTAGAATAACGTTGCTACATAACTGTTTGCAGAAATAAAGCTAAGCCCTTCTCTTTTGTTTAAAGAATTTGCGTTTAGTAGTAGTATATGTTTAGATGTCAAATATAAGGACTTTCACATACCAGTTTATCTACAAGACTTTGTTGTTGTTGTTGCAATTTTCTTCCAACATGTAACCATTTATTTAATTCGTAACCCCTGAAATAACTGCTGAAAAAAAAAAATACATAGCATAAGGAAATATATATTATAGGTCCAGTAGAACTCGATAACTATTAATATTGATAATTATTTGCTACTAGTATTTCAATTTCATACAATAGAAATGCTTTCGGAGAATTATTTGCTATTTTCAAAAAAATATATGTTTGTAATAGAAATTGTTGTTTTGATTGCATATTCAAATAAACATTTTCTGAGCATTTAGTCTTGTTTATTAAGTAACCTTGAAATTATAGTTTAACCAAATTGAAAGAGAGTTATTCATTTCTTGATTTATGAAAATGGAAGGTGGCGTAAAGAAAGTAATATTGAAACATTTTAATTAAGTCTACATTGTAATTTTCGAATTCTTCAAAATGAAAATGCAAAATACTAATAAATTTCCTGTCCATTTTCTTTTTCAGCTTTGAATAAACTTATTTCCTAAATATCACTGAATGTATTGAAAACATTTTGAATATTAAAACCTCTCAAAAACAGAAAATCCTTGATAAAATTCATGTTTGTCTCTATGAGATGACGTGTAGGAGCACATGTGGTGAGGACATTAAGATTTTGAAGAGTAAGCCATTGGCCTCAACATTTCACGCTTTCATTTGACATGTGAAATTATTTTATTCATTTTAATAAACTTTTTCTAATTTGCACAAAGCTGAATGTGAACAAATCCATAATTCACCACAATTTCACATTGTGTAATTTACAGATGACAGTTATGCACTGATGGCATTTTGATTATTGCTTAAATAAAAACTAAAATAAAATTACATCTACATCTTTGCAGATTAACAAACTGGCCCTTCTGAGAGTCCTTTGCACAATTTAAAATTTCCCAAAGTTATCTCTTAAAAAATGACCGTAAAGTGCATTTTTGCCCTGAAGGATGATGACCCACATCTGAGGTCAAATTGATAAATAGGACGTTACTGGCATGCTCTACAATTTAGACACAAGGAACTTCTAAACAAGAATTCTATTATTCCTTTACCTCACCAGTTTGACATAAATTTAAAAATAACCTTCAAGTTGTTGATTGATTTGGTAATAAAGATAATGCAATATACGATTCCGTGATTAAAACGTTAAATAAATATCTTATGTCAGAAAATTGATTGCTTTAAGCTTTTCTGATACGTGACCTTGTGAGGTAGTGTATAGCGGAGAATGCATATATATTTAAGGAATGTTTTTAAGTTTTGTGTGAGTTATTGGTGTGTAAATCACACAGACTTGTCACGTAGGCATATTTCATGAAGCGCCCTAGCGCTTCATGATAAAGATGCCTACGTGCAAGTCTGTGTTTCACCGTGTATATTTCTACGCGTGAGTATACACAAAAATGACTTTCAAATCTATTGCACAGTTGGCTTAGTAGGAAAAAACAGCAAATGTATATATATATATATATATATATATATATATATATATATATATATATATATATATATATATATATATATATATATATATATATAATAAAACAATTCAAAACACTTTTTGAAATATTTCAACCGTGTTACCGGCCTTCATCAGTCGTGTTTATTTACGTATTATGACGTCACAATATACATACAATAGAAAGACAACGTCATGAATCAAAATTGCGCGAAAAACATCTGAAAAGATTGCGAGAGTTGCAAAAGTAATCAAATGATACATATATTTGGACTCTAAATAATGTAAAATAAATTATTCCATATAAATAAACATATTCATATATACAATGTACACACGCAAAACTGTTCATATAATGGTTTAGGGGCAATAGTGCTCCCTTTTGTTTATACCAAATGGTATATAAGTATTTAATTTTTTCTTCCATAGATTCTCTCTATATTTCCGATAATTGTCATTATTGTACAGTTTTTCAATACCTATAATACTGTAATCTTTTAATGTGTGAATTCTGAGTAAAAATGTGCAGCAACAGGGTCATTGGTTTCTCTTCTAATGAGTGAGAGATTTAAGACATGTCTTTGGTATATACACATGTAGTTTAGTTGTTAATGGTCGGTTAAACATCCGTGTATGAAACAACTGTGACAGAATGTGATTTCTTTTAATTCGAGTTCAAAAAGATATATCGAGTCGACACATGAATGAAAATAAAGTGCTTATTGATAAACCATTATCTATAAAACTAAATGACGAATGGAAGGCCACAGCCAGCATATTCTTCTTATGAAGAGGATTTTGAATAAATTCTACTTTATAGGATGTAAAAACAAATTTGCTAACAAGGAACACAATTAATGCGCATCGAAATTCCAATAGCTTTTTTTAAGACCTAATATCCAAAGACTACATACTCAGTATATATTGTCAAATAGGAACTCCAGTATCTTCATATTATATTATAAATTTCCGAGGAGTACATGAGTTAAGAATCAGAATGAAAAAGGTGAAGATAACGAACAGACATCAATCTCAAAAAATCTACAAACAATATAAATCCGTGAAGAGGGAATAAAAGACGGGCCCATGTAAATTCCAGAGGTAGCATCAGGTGCCTAGGAGGAGGAAGCATCCCTGCCTTGAGTCGTATGTATTGATCAGGTAGACAGAATAATCCGTAGTTAAATTTAACATAAAAACAAATGTCTAACAATTGGTATGAAATATATAAGTCAAAATACGACCAAAAGATAGGCTGTATTTTCTGAGGTCATTACAACGACCGTAGAATTTGCTGACTTTAAACGGGGTTGTTAAAATCCCTGTAGCATCAACGTTTTGTCGGTAGGTTGCCTCGGTTTAAAGGTGATCAAACCCAGACCATGCTAATGAGTATTGCATAAGATGGGAGACATAAACATCACTATCATGTGCAGTGGAGTATTGCTGCATAAATAAGGAAAGTTGACGATAAAAAAAACTGAAGTCATCTCGTTTGTCAAACAGTTTAGATGTTAGTTGGCCCTTATCGTCTATAGTCGGTAAAACATCCAAATATGAAACAGGCGTGACAGCGACAGACTCTGTGGTGTCTTTAATTTCGAGTTCACTGGGATATATCGAGTCCACATGTAAATGGAAGTAACTATTGTTATTTGATGATACATCGTCAATATATCTGAATGTCGAGTTAAACATCCTGGCCACAACAAGTGTGTTCTTCTCATGTAGAAGTTTTTGAATTATCTCTGCTTCATAGGGATAAAACCCAGGTCGATTCATAAAGAAGCACAATTAGAACCCATCGAAATTCCAACAGATTGTTTGAAGACCTGGTCTCCGAAGACTGTAAATTGATTTTCATCATTTCTTGAATGTTAAAGCACAGTACTTCTGAAGTTTCTCCTTCAAAGCAGTTAATATTTTTGTGAGGAAGAAAGCGTCCAATAAGGAAGACTCAATGAAAATACCTATAGAAAAATAAAGGTATGATATCACACAGGATGTGTATATTTTACCAGAAGTGATCAAGGCTCTGGTAGTTTTCGAACAAAGCATAATAATATGGCGGGAAGAGCACAGAAGGTGTTGAATGCTCTCCGTTCTTCATTTAACTAAACAAAGCAGTTGAAATAGATGAAGTTAACGAACATTTGGCGATCTCAAAAAATCTACAAACAATGAGTGATAAGTGAACTAGTTTGGATCTTGTACAAAAATGCAGGGTCAGGCCAATATAAACTGAACATCTGAAATGGACTAACCCTGAGAAAAACTTTTCTAAAATTTCTGAGCCGTAAATCTCCTGTTTGCACAGCTAAATAATAGAAGCAATGAATATTCACCATATTGATAAATAGCAAAATAATTATGCTTTAGGAAAAGAACTGAAATAATAACTTTCCCAAAAGCAATGACCTTGATACTTTGATGAAGGTTACCTTTGGTCAGAGAAAGACTTCTACAAAATAGGACCTGTATTAAGGGCTCGAACAAGGTTTTGTCACATAGTTAGAATCTAATGATAAATTGTATTAGATAACATTTCTCTCTAAGACAAGAGTCGTCACGGTAGGTCAGTCGGTAGAGCGCCCGCTCCGTGATTGAAAGGTCGTGTGTTCGAATCACGGCTGACCTAAGTCGATAAAAAATAGGTAGCAACTGTTCCTTAACTAAGCGGTAGAGCGCCCGCTCCGTGATTGAAAGGTCGTGTGTTCGAATCACGGCTGCAACTGACCTAAGTCGATAAAAAATTGGTAGCAACTGTTCCTTAACTAAGCGCTCGGTACTTTAAACCTTCTGAACCCTTAAAAACCAAGGCTCCGTAAAGAACCTTCACTGCTCAATGGCCCTGATTGCCGAGTAAAGGTCTATTTGAAGCCCTTCACCGGTATATGGAGATGTCTCTATATGAGTGAAAAATTCTCGAACGGGACGTAAAACAAGATGTACTTAATCAATCATTCTAAGACAAGATGAAAATCACTTACGGTGACAATAGGGATTTGACCTTGAATTAAGGTCTTCATCCATCCATGTGGCAGAAACTTATTTATTCTTAATTATGATATCGATGTGCATGTTTATATTCGAGATTAAGTTCAGATACCACAGTTTCATTATGATAATAAGTCAATAGTTAGTCAACGGATTTCACGTGTCCTTTCTTTGTTAAAGTACTGATAATTAAATCTTTGCATTCCAGGTGTTTTTTTTTCCTACGAAAAGAGGACTAATTAGTGATTAGATTTTGTAAATAATCCTTTTGTTTCTCTGATCCATTAAATTTTCAAAGCAATTGGTCTTCGACATTTGAAAACGAAAACTCTGAAAATTTAAATGAAAATGGGAAATGGGAAAATGCATAATTAAATGATATTGACATTGAAAAACGAGCAGAAATTCATGGATAATATATGTATATCTGTACTTTAAAACTTGTAGGATAACCCCATTATACAAAAATACTAATAAATATCTAAAGTGTGAAATAAACTGTAAATTTTAAGTGTAATGCAATAAAAGTCAATAGTTTACTTTTCATTTGGCATGGTTGATAGAGACGTCATACAATTAAATTATCAGTTAAATGCTATTCCGATAAACTGGACCTCTAATGAAAGGTTGTATATTAAGTTATATTAAATGATTTCCGGAAGAAATATATAGTCAATTGCAATATTCTTGTAATATATCACGACTTTTTCATGAAGTACATTACCTGATTCGTATTGCATTACACTTCAAAATAGCAGACTCTGAATTTCTTTATCCGAATTCGGATTTGCATATTTATTTTCTTATGACATATAATTTCATACAAACCAAAATACTGTCAAGTTGGTCATTAGGAGTCATCATACATGTACATACATTGGTAAACCTTACAAGTTTACCTTTCTCCGCCTAAGCTTCTTTAATGTCCATTTTAAAAAAAAAAACAAGAATACATGGTGTGTTGCGTGACTACATGTATATGGTAATTTTAATTCATCCACTTATTTCAAATCCTGCCAGTTTGGATTTTAGTCAAAAAGTTTAGCACGCCCTCTATACTTGTTATTTTTTTCCTTCATTATTCTACCGCCCTACAGTGACGTAATGAAAAAGTTGATTATAGGCAAAACTTATATCACTTTTTCTCCAGAATTGAAAAGTGTAGTCGTATGAAACCTTTATTATGAATTTTGTGACTTCAAACACTTTATCTAAATATTATTTTACACCACTTTTTGGATATCATTATTGTATATTTTATTCTTATTAACACAACGTTCTATTTCCATGAGAGCTATTTCTCCATCTCTTTCAGTTTCGATTGTCCACTATATTAGCTTAAATTATACCAAAATTCTTGATAATAATGAATTCGAAGTGTTACATGCTGCTTTTTCCTTGTTTCCTCAAGGAAATATCATCTTCAGGTTATAACAGTTGCAAAGATAGAGACTCAAGCACGCAGTCAGGATTGTCCAACAACAGGAACAATCAGTACCTTATCACAAAGACGCAGGTGACAGTAAAATTGATGATAGGTGTGAGCCCGTTGTTAATTTAGAGCCATCAAAACGTTTACACCAGGAAGACTTGACATCTTTAACATTATTTTTGCCAAATATATAGATCTTAAAAATCGATCAATGATCAGATTGTTTTATGAATGAATATGATTTTTTTTTCTCATTTCTTTTCATTAGCCACAAATAGAGACCGCAATTTGTGCTCCAAATCAATTTTAATTAAATACTATTGGGAAATGTTATTTATAAGTAAATCATCTCAAATGACAAAATTGGGTGTAAAAATAAGAGATAAAAAATAATTTACTTTCACACAAGTTCGCAGAATTAAAAAGAATTATAGGCATTAAATTAAAACATATCAATTTTCGATTGAGATAAATTTATTTTAAATTTAGACTCTTGCATTCTTGTGGAAAAGTCTGAAAATCTACGCCAATCGACAAATGAAAAAAAAACAACGATATTTTTTCTTTGTCTAAATATAAAAGTATATATCATTGACAAAGACCCTCAAGTTAAAAAAAAACATTGTAAAGAAAGAATACCTGGTATACTTTAAAATATACAAGTTAAGTTAATTTCCCTCATGTGTCTAAAGTTTTTTTTTAAAAATTATCTTTTACTTTTAGTATATACACATCTGAACATATATATATGAACAAAAAACGATTTCAAAAGACATTACATGTAGTTAGATCCCGATTGTTCACTTACTGAAGCAATTTTATTTGCCTTCACATCAGGCAATAATTTTTGGAATGTCATCCTTCATTGATTTCTTAGAAAAGTACTTATCTTTTATGCTATGATGAATCATAAGTGCAATGTTGGCGAAAAAGCTTATAATTTGAACATTATAAATTTAGGTTATATGTATTATTGACTTGTTTCCTTGTTACATATCATTTGTTGTCACAATTCAACATCTAAGTACAAGCATCTTCCTAGGTAATGGATCTTTGATTTCCTAGAAAAGAACTCGCAGCTACACTATTTCTTATGTTATGATGATAATGAAGTGCTCTTTGACCCCCCAAAAAGCTAATCATTCATACATTTGATTGTTATGAACTCATGTCATCATATTTTATTAATAGCGACATATCTAGACTAAGGCACGTGTGAGGGACCTTTCCATAAAAAAGATAAAAAGATGGCAGTCACCTTTTTCTTTTTTTATGGAAGGGTTCCTCACATGTGGTGCTGTCTCGTAGCATGTATTTCACGCCAATTATAGGGGTTTTGTTTTGAGTTTGTTGAATCATTTATTTAAGTGTAGAGTTATTTTGTTTGATTCTGTTTTAATTTGAGTTTGTTTAATCAGTTATTTAAAGATAATTATATTAAAGTTCATTAAGTTCAAACTTTTTGTGTGTTGCTTGGTATGTCCAATCTAAAGTAGTGAAAACTTCTAATTGTACACTTAATTCATTTTGCGCATACGTCATGTACATGTAGAGATACTTGCTTTGCCGGTCGGCAGTGGATGCTCACTCCTCCATGGCACCTGATCCCACCTCTGATGTTTTAGAGGTCCGTGTTTGCTCTGCTCCAAATTTTGCATTGTTTAATGGACGTTTTGAACTTGAATACTGTTCGTTATCTTGATATATCTCATTTGCATTAACTAATAAACAAATATATTATTGCATCTATTGTTACACATGACATAAATTCGAAGAATAGACGAAATATGCTTGACGACCAATGTTTTATTTGAGGGATCCTCGTGTTACTTAAAAAATGTAAGTATTCTGGTCATTCTCACATACATTTTTATCAGAGAATTATCAAAGAAGCTTAATACCGAAAAGTAAACTAGATTAACTTCATTTTCCGTTTCTGATGAGTTCTGAGGTTTGACAATTGATATCTTAAAAAACTAAACTTTCTGAATTAAAGAAGACATGAAAAGTATTCTTTTGACACCCCCCCCCCTCCCACTTTCTGCTCATGGTTCTGTTGCTTTATTATTCATATGTCTCATATGGAAGCATTTTCAGATTTTATTGAAAAGTTATCGTTAATTAGAATTTCACTGTGCAATCCCTTTTGTGTTGCTTTCAGGTCTTTTCCATGATGAATGTAATTTGAAGAACTTCATTTATATATATATATATATATAACCCTGATTTCATTATTATTTTTATTTATCATATTTATCGAGTACTTTAGCAAATATTTTTTTAATTCCTAGTTAATTGTGAAGATAACGAACAGTGATTATTCTCAAAAGTCCATTCAAATAATACAAATTATAAGAAGAGCTAACACGGACCTCTGAAAATAGAAAAGGGATCAGGTGACATGGATGAGTAAACATCCCCTGTCGACCGGTCACACCCGCCATGGTTAACATTTTGTATGAAAGACAAAAGTCAACATTCGACTTAACCTTGGAATGCCTTTGCAAACAAGGTCATTGTACCATAGAATTTACGAAATGTTGACTTCAAACGATTTTGTTGATATACTTGTATCATCAACTAATTTGTTCATAGCCTGTCTACTAATATCTAGTTTAGAAACTGTTAGTTCTTAGGGCACGTTCATGCATAACGAATCAACTGGGAGACATAAACTCTGTATGAAGGTGATAATTGCTACAAATATTAGGGAGTTGACCATAGAAAGTTGACGTCATCGCGTTTGTTATAAAGTTTCACTTTTGCCATCATTGTCTTTGACCTAATTTTGTTTTCATATGAAGCAGAATTTGTTCAAAATCTTATACCTGAAAAGAAAAAAACTCTTGTTGTGTCCTCCAACTCGACATTTAGATTTATCGACGGCGTATTGTCAATTAACGATGGTTATTTCCATTCTTATGTCGATACGATATATCCCGGTGAGCTTGAAATAAAAGATACCACAGAGTCTGACACATCTGTTTCATATTTGGATATTTTATTAGAAAAAGACGTTAATGGTAATCTAACAACCAAGCTTTATGATAAACGTGATGACTTTAAATTTTCAATCGTCTACTTTCCTTACTTATGCAGCAATATACCTTCATCACCTGCATACGGGGTATATATCTCACGGTTGATTCGATACGCAAGCCATGCTCTACGTATGATCAATTTCTAAAACGAGTTAAGTTATTGACAAACAAGTTGATGAAACAATAATATCAGCAGTCCCGTTTAAAGTCCTCATTTCGCAAGTTCTATGGTCGATACAATGACCTTGTCAGCAAATACAATTTATCATGAAGTCAAATGCTGACTGACGTTTTTCATACTAATTGTTAGCCCATTATTTACACACTGAATTGTCGACGGATTTTCGTTTCTCGATCATGACAAGGAGAACACGGTGGGTGTGACCGGTCGGCAGGGGACGCTCACTCCTCCATGGCACCTGATCCCACCTCTGATGTTTTAGAGGTCCGTATTTCCTCTGCTCCAAAATTTGTATTGTTTAATGGACCTTTTAACTTGAATACTGATCGTTATCTCCATACATTTCATCTAGTAAAACATCCAAATATAAAACATATGTTGTAGATTCTGTGGTGTCTTTTATTTTGAGTTGGGATATATCAAATCAACATATGAATGAAACAGCTTTCTGAATTGTGTTAATTGATAAAACGTTGTCGATATATCTAAATGTCAAATTGAAGGCCACAATAAGAGACTTTTTCTATACATTTAGAAGTTTTTTGAATAAATTCTACTTCATATGAATATAAAAACAGGTCAGCTAATGAATGTGCTCAATTAGTTCCCATTGGAATCTTAACAGATTTTTGGAAGACCTGGTCTCCGAAAACTACAAAATAGATTGTCAGTGAGAGTCTCAAACACCTTTTTAATGTCAACCTCGGAGTACCTGTGAATACATAGATTCAGAAAGTTTTTTTAACAAAATATGTTTGCAGATGACCAGTTATAAAGTATGCAACTTTACGAGTTTAAATTTTATCGAAGAATGTCTATGATGTCAAAATATCTTATTAATCTAACGTTGGGAATGGTTGTGTAAAGTGTTGAAAAGTCGTACACTTTGATGTTAATGACCTTTGTAAAATTTTATGATTTCAAATTCTCTAAAAGTTTCTTGAAGTTTTTAAATAAATAATTGCCAGAATCCAGTTCTTTCCAATGATTTCTTTGCTTGAAATAAATTACCACATAAGCAGTACTCTGATTATATAGCAAGTAAGAATATAGATTCTTAAAAATCCAATTTTTCACTGAAATATAATTTATAATGTTCATTTCATTTTTAAAAACATGAAGGAAGACAGTTCAATTTTAATATTTTATTTCATATTCAATAAAACAATGTAAAAAGGATATATGTAATTTGTCAGCACTAAACGAATTAGGATAATTTTATCTAAGCAATTGATATAATATTAATATCATAACATAATATTAATATAACCTATGAATATACGCAGCCATGCTCGTAATTAAGCATTATCTAAGTAAAATATGGAGAAATTGTTCAAAACACCCAGTGAATGAAAAATAGCTAGAGAAACATGACATAGTAAAAAAAAAAAGAAGTAAAATCAGTCTTAATGATATAATGGAATCAATCAAGGACTTTTATAATCGGACATTACCATGCAGATATATATATGCATTTAGAACTCGAAATCAATCTTACATTGTTTATTTTGTACTCATAAATTACATTTTGTAATAATTGATCAATTCTGGAGACAACATTTTATTTCGTTCCTTTTTCGATATAAACTGTGAAAGTGTCATTTAAATAATGCATCTGATTGAACTTTACATTAAATTAGAATCAATATACAATAAATGTTTATTTCAAAATAATTGATGACTTTATGAACAACTTTCTCAATTATGGGCAATTTATCTTACTCAAACAAATAAGCAAATCATAGATTTGATCGAAACAAACTGAAATATTAAATTGAAATGGACTGGAGTGCCATCGAGTGCGTGCTTCTAGTAATGAAATAAACAGTGTGAAAAATGATGGATTAAGACCAATTATTGATGCCAGATGTGGTGCGTCTCAAACTTACCTTGCTACCATACCGACGTTTATTTATCCCAAATTGTAGAATTTGATAATAGTGAAGGAAAAAGAATTAAAAAGTATTGTTTTGAAACGTAACATGTAGAAAATTCAATTAAATACTTTTTTGATGAATTTATGGTGAATTAATTACAGCTTTGGCACAACTGGAATCACATGTAAATGCTTTTAGAATTCTTAACAAGATAACTTGTTACTATGATAATATCACAAACTGAGACAGATTCATAAAATTGACAAGTATACTACCTTACAAAAATCATATATTACACGCACAGATACACTTCAACACTAACAAAATTTATGAGCATTCTCAATCGCACCAAACAACCAATCAAATGTGAAATTTACTGCTATAAAGCATTGAATGTTCTTTGTAAAGAGTTTTGCTGCATATCAACATCAATATAAATTTCTCTCAACCTGTCCAATCTTTCCGTTTCTTCAATTGTTGGACAGGTTGTCATTTGAATGTTCATTTCATTTCTACAATATTGTGGAGGGGACCTATGCAGTCGGGGGCTTTCGTTTGAACCTTCGGACTCATGCTCGTTGATCGAATTC
This sequence comes from Saccostrea echinata, assembly GCF_033153115.1. Classification (NCBI taxonomy): domain Eukaryota; kingdom Metazoa; phylum Mollusca; class Bivalvia; order Ostreida; family Ostreidae; genus Saccostrea; species Saccostrea echinata. The sequence goes on from NW_026889750.1 coordinate 9,070,394, forward strand.
AACGAGGCAGAATTGCGAACAGGCAAAGAACCTCTCCGGACAGGAGAAGGCTCTGGCGAAAGAGAGAGTTTCCCTGGGGTTGTGTTGCATCTTTTCATTTGATCATGTTGGCCTGAAGAATGATTTTCTCGAGTTTGTAGCATTTCATTATGATCGAACCCGAGGTTGATCATTCCATCAGAAGACATCTTTTGTAAATCATACTGAAGAAAAAGAGTAAAAAAATAACCATCTTTTGTGTAATATAACCTCGATCACATAAAATCAACTTGTATGTTAAACTTATGCAAATGAAATTGCGTAGATTTTGACAGATTTTGGATGACGTAAAACTTTTACACACCTTCTGTTGTGGCACATTAGCTATGGATTTCCTATGAACACTTGTATATACATCTTCCTTGACGAAAGGTTTCTCTATCAAAATATATTTGGCTGCTATTTTTGGAACTTTATAGTCGAGACAGACTATAACAAACCCAATTATTGTGGTAATGATACCTAAAAATGAAAGAAAAAAAATCATTTTCAAAGCCATTTCTCAAAACGCACAACATATACATAAAGTCTTGCACAATGAGAGAGAAAAAACCAAGGCTGCAGAAAGTGTTATTACATATAACTTTGTCATTTTTTTTATTCATAAGTGAATAAAGCAAACAATTACGGTTAATTCATATACAAACCTATAGCTAAAACTGCCCAAAAGCAAGGACCATAGTAAGTCACAAAGTCTACGTCACTTCCCATTATTCTAAAAGCAAGGCGAGGCTGCAGCACGTGGAAGGTGACGCAAGCCAGAATCATTGTAATCCCGGTTAGGGTAAGTAAAAAGGCGCCATAGAAAACCACAGTCACCATCATAATGTTTGTGAGGATCCAGAACGAAAACGAGGTCCTGTAAATAGACATCAAAATTTACAATGTCACTGTCTCCACTCAAACACTTCATGTTTTGCAAGTATGAGCTGATGGAGGAAAAAAAACAAACCATAGCAGAATATGGGACAGGTATCCAGCCCCAGTGTAGCTTCTACCCCATCTCAGTCCGCCAGTGTCAGTACTGAGGTATTCCACGAGATGTAGAACTGGGATGGGTAGTCCCCTTCCCAAACAATGTCGCAATTCCTGGATAGGACCCCTCACTGAAATATACGAATAAATGTTGATTAGAGTAACATATGTTGAAGATCAGTATTTTTTTTTTATATTAATCTCAGTTTGGATTTAGAAAAGAAGTACTTGAGGTTCAAATAGCTTACCATTCTCTAAGTCCACTGCCTCATTGTAGTTTATCTCCCCTTTTGATTGATTAAAATTACCTGTATATAAAATGTCTGTATATTAAATATCTATATAGATAAATAACTTGTATATAAATTAAATGATATTGTACTTGGATTGAATAGTAACAAGAAAAGATCTCACACTTCTATATGCATTAAAACCGAGTTAACTGTGAATTATAATCGCATATACCTGATAATGTAATATTGATTCTTCGAAGGCCAACAAACATGCCAAGAGTTCCCGAAAATTGTTCCTCGGATCTGTAGATATACGTTGATTTAACCTGCACCTCACCAAATTGCCAACAGTAACCTAACGAAGCCACTGAAACAGATGGAAAAAATGATCATATTTTCATTTCAGCTCTTCCAAACCTAGAATTGCACAGAGACAGCTGAGAGAATACCTAATAATTTACGAATGAAGTGGTACAAGTTTGTGACATCTAAATCATGTTTTGGGATGACCTCTTGATAAGAATTCTTTTTCATAGACCTGAGCCCATGTCAAATATTCCAAATAACCACTCGAACTTATACATCTTGTCAAATTTATGCTAACCATTTTCAAAAACATTTGCCATAGGTTCGCACCAAACATTGTGAACATATGATGATCTTTCAAATACTGTAGGTCTTTGCTTGCATTTCAGAAAAGTTTAAACTTTTAACTTTAACTACCTGCATTGATGTGCCAACAAATAAACTTCCGGGAAATGCTGGCATAATTTGTTGTAGGTGAGACATGAAATCCTTGTTTTCACCATTAATGCCTAATTTAAAGGACACTACACCTGTTTGATTTTTTTTATTGACGCTTTCTTGCAGAAAATGCATCATCGTTAATCACTTTAATTTGGTGCAAGAGAGGTATCACTCAACTTTAAATAACCAATAAATGTGTGATATTACCTCAGTAGTTTGTAATAAAACTGTATGAAAAACTAACTTACAAATAATGGTTGTTCCAATACCCAGACTAAACACAACTCGTATTAGGTTAATCCATCTCTGCAAAAAAAGATTAATATATATACTAAAATTTAACTTCTTTGTAATTTATAGCAATTGATAAAAAATATTCATTTTGTTTATTGTTCAATAAATGGTGTGTGTGGGAGGATTCGTAGAAAGTTACTATTATGCATTAGAGAACAGTAAAAGTAGCTGTCCATATTGAACATAATACTCATTCAATCGAATCCAAAAATGCACTGAGGGTCTGCCGACACGTGGGCCTTTATTACTGATTGTTTCTTTATGAAGGCACTAAGGTTTACTCTATCAGTCTAGTGCCATGGGTACTGTTCACCCCCCCCCCCCCGCCCCCTAAAATATATCTCTTGATAAAAAAAAAATTTGGAATAAACCATACTAGAACCATAAAAAAACATAAATTTGTAAGGAGAAATGAAAACACAAAGATCTAAATTAATACCATACGATTTCTTTGTAGTATTGATGTGCAAATTGTTAAAAGTAAGATGATCCATTCGAATCATTCAAAGGTCAGCGAGATCAAAAAAGAACATGAAAAATTGACAGTGAACATACAAAAATCTGATTTATAAGGGAAATGTGAATTTGTCAAGAAGGTCAGGTGGATTCATGCTAATCGGATTGTGTACGATTAATTGGAACGATAACACCTTGATAAACTCTTTTGCATTCCTAACCAAGGACCAAGCACGTTTAAGGCCTTGATATCTTTTAAAATTAGTGAGATATCCACACTTGCAAAAGCTATGATTAATCCATTGACAAATAAATTGATTTTTGAAAAGAAAAAAAAAAAGATGAATGAAGAACTGGCTTGGTGATGGCGTTAAGACGGCCGCGGTAAAGAAACGAAGAATAAGAAGAGAGTGATGATGATGATGATGATGACGATGATCAATGTGATGAAAATGGTATTGATGAAGATGAAACCTTTACCACTGTTACTTTTCGCTGGTATAACACTTCACGTATAGAGTACAAATACACGTACAACCTAGTCGTATCTGAGAATTGTAAGACAGTATTACGGCAGGGTTGTATGTGTGCTTGTCGGAATCTGGGTTCTTTTTGAGTTTATTCAAAATCTGTGCTACATATTTATAATGATTTTGAAATTGCTAGATACAAGGGAATCGGTGTTAAAGATATTTTAAGATGCTAAAGTGTTGGTCCTCTACTGAAGTATTGTTTGAACATGGCAAATTTGTGATGTTTTCGCTTTATGGGTTGTAGGTACAGGGCAGGAGTGACTCTTCCAACAAGGAACGGAACAAGGCAATCTATGTTTCGACAAAAAGCAATGTTTCCGAAACACCGTAGTGCGGGCTAAAAATACAAAATGGCGCGGCAAGACACGCTTACAGAACGAAGGGGGTAATTAGCTGACTAAATTGCTGAATCAGAATTAATTCGAGTAAGTCGTTAAAGTAAACCGTCGTTTGCGTTCAGAAGAAGTGACATGTTCCACTTAAAAATTTGCAAGGTAACGCACGATCAAACTAGCCTAATTAAGTTTGTTGTCAGTTATGCAATCCTTATCAAGGTCCATCTTTGAGCCTACCTAGCTGTCCTACCTGTGTCTCCATAAAACGTCATGTGTTTAATGATCGTTTAATTATTACAGGAAGTGTTACAAATCATAACTGAACGAAAACTCCTTTGTTCATTTTAATATATGCGGTCTTTACGTACGTCATGTTTTTGAACAGACCAGGAAGGTCTGTATGTCATATTGTAAACAATATATAGATCAGAGGTCAGAAGGTGTAGTGTTAATGATTAATACTAAAGAAAAACAATTTTCCTTTCCGAGTTATTAAATTTCTTCTATCATCTTAACACTCAGATATGAAAGTTCATGTATGTTGGAATGATTTCAGTAAGAGTCTTGTATCGAAACTGTGTTTGTTACAATTGATTAATTATATCATAAACTTTGTGATATATTTATAGAAATTATTAGCACTTACTTCTTTTCCACGAATGCCAAGAGCCACTATAATCGTTGCTACGGAAACAAGAACGCATGCGTAAATAGCACTAACAAGTTGAATATCAATGGTAACCGGTGTTCTCTTTTGTCCATAGAAAGAAAACCCAAAGTCTCCTCGAAAAGCACTAAACCAAGTCATTCTGAAATATCAAAATAAAGTCAATTAAAGCAAGAATCTTGTTTCGTTATTAGTCCCCTACCGGTGAAACCGGAGGGGACTATAGGTTTCCTCTGAGTCTGTCCATCCGTCTGTCTGTCTGTCTGTCTGTCCCTCTGTCTGTCTGTCAGTCTGTCCCACTTGGTTTTCCGCACTTTTTTCCTAAACGCCTGCAGATATTGAGCTGATTTTTGGTATGTGAGTGTATTTTGATGAGTTACAGATCAAGTTTGAATTTCGTTCCGCTTCATTGATTTTTGACGGAATTACGGCCTTTTCAATTTTTACGGGTTTTCCGCAATTTTCTTCTAAACGCTTGTAGATATTGAGCTTATTTTTGGTATGTGGCTTTACCTTGATTAGTTATAGATCAAGTTCGCATTTCGTCCCGCTTCATTAATTTTTGACAGAATTATGGCATTTTCAATTCTTAACGGGAACCAGATTACATGCACTTGCCGGTAGGGGACAAGTATTGCTAATGCAATACTCTCAGAATGCTTGTTATATAAGGCCTAAGACCGATCCGATTCATAGACGGTAGTCTTGAAAGTTAACGATAAGTTTTTCGAGGTTGGGGAACCCATGATTCATATAAGCGGATGCTGTCTAATTTCTTACTGATAAACCTTGATACTTCAAAAGAGAAAGAGAATCAAAAGGATTCAAATGGCCTTTCTGGAGTGACAGTTTCAAGATATTGATTACAGACATGACATGCTTGAAAGTTAACCAGATTATTTCGATTTGTCGTGGTGTTTTTTTTTAGAAAATGAAAGGCATGTAGCTCATTAATAGATCGCCTTGACATAAAATAAGTATAAATACAATGTAATGACAAAACATTCAGAATTTCTATCTTAAAGTTGAAGTGTTCTCCCAGAGAAAAGAAATATTTACACCTTAAACGCAAAATAATATCGTCTTGCTTTTCCATTGGTATCTTAATGTCGCAATGCAATGCTGTATACATGAAAAGTTTACAAACTCCTTTGCCTATGTTACAAATAATAGCAGGTATGGTTAGAAATAAAGCTATTTACCTTTAACAAGACGTTGTTCCTTTAATTCCTCTTCTCCGTTGATAGTTCTGAAAGTCGAAATAATATACATTGTATGTTAATTTTAATTCAATGTAAACTGTGTTATATTTTTAGCTCTTGACAGTTCTACGCTTTGGCACTTAGTGTTCACGTTATATGTTCTCCTTCGTCACAGTGGAGAATGTATAACAAATATAAACCGTGTAAATAAAACAATAATGAATCGCTGAAGCGTGCATACGCGTGTATATTTGATCCCTTTATCACAAGATAAAAAGCTCAGGCGGACCCGGGTTATATTGAAATGTTATGGAAAATTTTCCAATTAATGAAAAGGTTTGACATGAAGAAGTTTGATAAGCCTCCTACAAAAAAAATTCTTTTTACAGACATGCAAATATTTCCAGCATTATGTCATATCAGTTTAAAACAGGCGAAAGAAAAGTGCATAAAATGTCACAACCCAGTTGTTCAATTAGGCATATATCTGCATAAATAAATAATATTAAAGTGAAATATAAGAATGAATATTAAAAAAAAAAAAATGCAAAAAAATATATTTAATTATCTAAATTCTAATAAAAAAAAATATTTATTAGAAATGTTGCAAATTATTTAAAAGAATTTTTTAAAATAAAATTCAATGAAGCAAATTTTTTTTTGCACTGACCATAAAATAAGATCTCCGGTGACGCTCCAACTTTATAACGGGAGCATGTAAAATTAAACCTCGGCTATGTAATCGGAAAATTTCAACTTCCTAACATCAATGTGTAGTTCTCTTAAAACATATGAGCAACTGTCAATCTTTTTACGATCAGCACTCACCGGTTAATGAGTGTTGCGAACGCTCTGATTACGTTTTATAAAGCAGTCAGACACCGCGGTTGATTAGCATACATTGAAAATAAATAAATATGAATGTCCCGGGAAAATGGAATTTCTACTGTCATATTTTTATACCTCTGTTGTTACGTTATGGTATTCCAGTATGAATTAGCATGGATGGACCCTCCTACCTTAGTTAGAGTGAAAGGTTAAGTATTTTGCTAAATACAAGTACTCTTGAGATTGTAAGAGAAGGTTTACTCATTATTACAAAGAAATGCTTCACAAGTAATTATGAATGTGCAAAGCATATTGATAAGCACGGTACGTTTTTCACTATATCCAAACTTCACAATACAAAAAGATTTGTTTCTTTTATCATAAACTTGTTGAACATGTATGTTTTATGATTTTATGATTTATTTATAATTTAATTTTTTGGTTTTTGCAAATAGAAAAGGTACTTCTGTAAATAAATAAACTGAAGAAGTAAATTTTTAAAACGCAAGTTTCTACAGCAAGTGCCGTCTTATGCATTTATTTCTGAATGTATGTAACATAAGATTTTCATCTAGCTACATGCTAAATTGAAAAAAAAAACATGTTTTTTTTTCTTTTGCAGTTTTTTTTTTTTAATTTTTGCACCTTAAATTTTGAAATAAATAAGTAACTAATTAAATGCAATTATCATTTTTTAATCTATTCATTAATAAATAAGAAATCAAAAATACCTATTTAAATATTCTTTAAAGGAAATCGTACTTTTGAATAAGTTGTGAATTAGGAAGTTAAGATATGCAGCCTCTCTGTTCAAATACAGAATAGCGTTATCTGCACAATTCAATTAAAAAACAGCATGAACATATCACAAACCCTGCCATTTACTACACTGACATTACAAGTGGGTCCAAAAATGGACTTTTCGGTGATATGATAAGTGGATTTACTTGACAAGGAAGTACAAAGTACTTACTTGCATTTCTTGTAAATGAAGTCATTTGCTGACCTTGCAAAAGTGCATAGCAATAAACCCTGTGCAGTTTGTTTGTCTGTTGTTATTTGAAGTTAAGAAGTAAGTGACGAAGGTTAGGAGACCATCTTAACTGCATAAGAATGCAGTTAATTGTTCAAAAAGGTTAACATTTAGTATAGTAATTAAACAAACGTAAGAAATATAATCTTTGTCGTAGTCATATTGATACTGGATTCTTTCTAAAGCTAAAAGAAAATACAGCATATGGTTTCGTGACCCTGCATGTAATTTTGTTACATGTATACTGAGAAAATTATGTACTGCATAATATTACATTAAAAGTTTCATCTGTATCAGTCTTCTTTTCTTTTATAATCAACGGATTTCTTCAAACCCTTACTCTTTTTTTTTTTTTACGTTCTCGATAAATAGGTGATTAATTGCATCAAATACTTACTAAATCTTGAAACAAGGAAAATTATTCCAACAATGTGTTTCGGTACAAAAACCGTGATCTGTGCCTTTTGATGAATTTGAATGTACCCAAATTCTACCCTGGAATTGCGGATGTCCGTACCGATAGGAATTTTTCTTCTATAAGCCACATCAAATGAAGTCTAACAGGGTAAATATTTAATGTACTTCGATGGACAGTTTACAGAGTACTGACCACAGGGCCCTGTCTTCATGACGTATGTGTTTTATATATAATGACAAGAACTGAACTTCGAACATACCACGTGGTTGATTCTGTCAATAAAATTAATTGCAGAAATTGCATAAATAATTGAAGTCATCCAGTTAAACAGTGATTTCCCAAGGTTGGGAAACATTCCCCTAAAAAGCACAGGGATTTCATGACGTAATTAAACCATACCTTACCTAATGGCCTTAATTCCCCAAAAAAACTTCATACCCATGTGTTTATTTACTCTGAATTGATTTTTTGATATTAAGATTTTACATCTGTCTTTCACGAATAAAAGACTATGGAACTCATCAATAATTTGACGTATTCTTAAGATAAAAATTATTACGAGTTTTAAAAGAACACAAAGCCAACAGATATTTTTCCTCGCTGGTCAATCGAAAATTTTCATTGTAAGCGAAAATTTAGACAAATGTACAAACATACTAACATGCTTGTCAAAAAATTAATATCACAGCTATTACAACAAAGAAAGTGCTTATATGTCAAAAGAAAAAAAAGAGGTTTTTGTTGAAGTGTATCTTGAACGTTAATTGTTACGGATGTCTTCCAGTGCAAATTGAATCATTTTCTGTTATGTTTACTTTGTTTGATAATCTTAATCGTGTATATGAGATGTCAACATTCCATCCATAGGGCCCGTATCCCTAGTTAGGGAAATGCATTGAGCGCAGACTAAACGCAGAGATGAAATTAATCGTCCTCCAGACCCAGATCACTTTTCCGGAAGCAAGACTTCGCACCTTTGTTATTGATTCAACTGCAACAGTTTAGTGAAAAAATATCGACTTAAAAGAAACCGGAGGTATGTAATCCTGTTTATACTAACCTGAAAGACGATAAAAGAATCTGTCAAGTTTTTTGTTATTATCCAGACACTAGTACGCACCAAACGGGATGTTATGTACAGACTTGAAAGAAATGTTCCACGTTTGTCGACATATAGCTTCGAATCAATTTTAAATTTTCAATATTATAATGTATTGCCACTAATTTTACATGCATACTAGCATAAAGATTCATACATTTGCACTAGTGCTTTTTCTCTATGTTAAAAAAGTTGGCTTTATCATATACTATCACTTTTCGAGAATCGAAAAGTCAGCTTTTTTATTATTCTCCAATTAACCTTTATCTTATGTATATTAAACTCAATCTCCTTTGGTCGTAAAAATATATCTAGGACGGAGAGAATTGTCCTAAACAATAAGAAGGGAAAACTATTTTTAAAGGGTCTCTAATATGGTTTTACTTTAGTCCTACATCGGTTCTACACCTCGACTTTAGACATCTCGATGCAATGGAGCTAATTCGTCTTTCTGAGTAAAAAGCTCATTTCTATTCTCGCATACTGAAGAGCACCGGTATTTTACATTTAAGCCCAAATATCAAAGCCTTTATATCCATGTTCGTTTTTGTCAGATTATTAATAAAATTAAAATGGGATCACAATGACTTCGCTAATGATGTGGCCGACGAATCAACTGTAATACAAGTACTGTTCAGAAATTCGGAAAACCCTCCCTTTCATTTAGTGCCATGCAAAAAGTGCATCTATCTCAGACCTCTTAAGACTCTATTCGTGACTTAAAGCAGACATGTTACGTAATGATTTTTTTTTTCAAATTTGAAGATTGTGGGTCGAAAATTTTCCAACTTCTTAACACTAGAAGAAATGGAATGATCTCACGATACGAGCACGTGCCTTCGGGCGCGATTTTCTTTAAAATTGAAGAAGCTGTTTGAAGAAATCAAAAGTGTCGAAGGATTAAAGACCTGCCGAAGACCTGCTGGGGGTGTATTATCACCTTGCACTATTTACCGATACATTAACGACAGAAGTTGGAATAGATTAAGACAACAATTAAGAAAGATCAAGGAAATGGGGGGTCAGAGCACGAGGGTGGTAGTCCTAACTTTTATTCTCTTCTCGATTCATCACAAATTAAAATTACACTGCATCTTGACTTCATTGTTCTAGAAAAAAAAACTTAATGTTTTACTGATTTTCTCTTATAAAGTACCTTTGTAAGGTATGGTTGTGAAAAGGATTAGCAAATTTGGTAGTTTCCTGTATAACTTTAAATACAAAGGTTTTATTAAAATTTAGGATTAATAACTAAAAACTTTGCTAATGCAAGCAATAGCTTATGTCACCCCGAACCGACCTCAAATGTGGCATCAAAGTAAGCAATTACTATTGAAAAATTAATCAAATTTTTCAGACATTTACCAATTTTTATGTCCACGACAGCAGAAGCCATTTTGTAAATTTTAAACTTCAAAAACTAGAAGCGACACTTACAAATCAATATTACGCAGTTTAAAATACATTTAGAAAAAAAAATATCAAAAAGAAAATTCCCTTTCTTGTCTCAGCGGTGAAAATGTTTGTCCCACCGATTCCATTTTTTTCTTTAGAAATCAGTTTTAATGCAAGGAATAATCTTTCTGATATTTTAAAAGTACTTGCTGAAAACTGACTGAATCTGACTGACAGAATCGCTGAAGAAAAGAGATTTAAAACTTTTATATTTTTTTTTAATTTTTCTGTTTTCACGGCAATGCTGGCCATTTTGAAAATTTAAAAAATTGCTTGCGCAAGTAGACTTAGTGATTACTTACACTGTAAGTTTTCATTTAGATTGTCCCAACCATTTCCGAGAACATCAGGAAACAAAATTATAATTTAAAAAAAGAAATAAATATTCTGTCCCCTTCCCCCGACTAACATAAAATTTCAGCAAAATTTAATCAATATCTTTAAAGAGAAAAGATGAGAAAGCAAGTTTCTTTTAATTTGAAAATATGATACATGCAGATGGTTTTCATCAAAATAACTGTTCTATTAGTATTTTTATTAAACTCTCTCTAGACGTCATGATCTTCAAAAAATACGTATATCGTTTTATTTTTTCATACATGTATTTAGCATTCAAAAAATCTTGTCCTTTTTTCTACAATACCGGAATGAAAAATGTTATGTCTTGAAATGTGTAACAATGAAATAAACAACATATAGTTGAAATCAAGATATTTCTATAAAGTTGATATTTTATAAGTAGAAAGAAGAGAGAGCTCACCTTAGAATCTTGATTTTTTTCAACTTATTTAAATAATAAGGAAGTCTTTTTAATATGTAGGTTATAAAAATAAATCATTGACCAATCGAAATTGTGATTTTTTTAGGGAACGTAAACATGTGAATTCCGAAAAAAAATGTTCTATCTTGTTCCAGAAAGAAATCCTTTAAAGATGGACATATTTCCTAAAGCCTTTGTACAAGTTCCAAGAAGGAGATGTTTTATAATCATGAAATAGAAGGATTTGACATTGAAAACAAGGGCTCGGTGCAGGCTCATGATGTTCTGAATTTGATTGATCGGATACAAGCATTAAAATCAAGACATGTTTAACAATAAAATTCAAAAATAGATTTTTTTCCTTTTAAAACTTTATGTTTAAAGAAACCTTCATAACTAAGTTAATGACGGCATTGATTTCCCAGTTTTTGAGAGAAGATGGATTATTTCAGGAGAAATAAATGCTTTTCTTTTTAAAAACAAAAGTTTATTAAAAAATGTTTTGAAATGCAGGAAAAACCATTGAAATCTATGAGTATGAGATTTGATTTATTATTGACTTATCGATGATGAAAAGATTAACTGCGACTTTGATAAGGGCGTAGCTTCCTAAAATATTTTTTTTTGAAATTAGATTACATTATTCATCGTTCATTTTCGCTCTTCAAATTTGACATAAAACAAAAGATTCTGTTTTTAATGACATAATATTTTAATAACCTGTAAATTTTATTATTTCTAGGAAATAATAATTTTTGTGGAATTTCATACAAAATAAAGTGAATATACATTCTAACTTATAAATGAGAACTTCGAAGCACAAATAAAAATCATTAAATGTATATGTGGGGGATACGAGCCATTGAGGATAACACAAACTTTTTTAATTTAAAAAAAAAGACCTACTTTTTAAATTATCATTAAACAAACTTTGATTCCTTATATATTCGCAAATGTTATTTTTACTTTCCTAGAAATATCGAGTCAATACTTTGTTTGAGTATCGATAAATAGTATCCCTGTGAAACCTGTCTAATCCGGGTGTGTATTCCGAAATCTTGTCTAAAACGATGTCAACTTTAAGTAAACGTGATGACTTTAACTTTTCAATGGTCAACTTCCCTTACTTATGCAGCAATATACCCTTATCACCTGCATACGGGGTTTGTATCTCTCAGTTGATTCGATACGCCAGAGCATGCTATACGTATGAACAATTTCTAAAACGAGGTATGTTATTGACAAACAAGTTGATGAAAAGAATATCAGCACTCTCGTTTAAAGTCATCATTTTGTAAGTTCTATGGTCGATACAATGACCTTGTCAGCAAATACAATCTTTCATTAAGTCAAATGGTGACTGATTTTACGTTATTTCCCGATCATAACAAGGAGTACACGGCGGTGTGCCCGGTCGGAAGGGGATGCTCACTCCTCCATGGCACCTGATCCCACCTCTGATGTCTTAGAGGTCCGTGTTTGCTCTGCTCCTATTTTGTAATGTTTAATGGACTTTTCAGCTCGAGTACTGTTCGTTATCTCAACATATTTCATTTCAGTAAATTCAGTTGCCTTTAGATGTTGTTTAATCCGGAAAGTCGTCTAGGCCAGCCATTTTTTTATTGAACCAGTGGTATCCGGATAAGACAAGTTTTACTGTAATATAAGATCGGCCAGAATGTGAAATAAGTGTCAGTGTCAGTAGTCACTCAGTTTCTTAACCCAGCATTCGGAGATTTGCAATTCTCACAATCGTTTGATTCCATATCGGGATGTTTTTAGTTTCATTCCAGTCAAAACTGCACAATATTTCTATGAAATTGATTTCAAGTCAAATGTTTGATCATTTCCAGTTATTTAAGGGACGAATTCAACAGCTACCCATGTTATACTGTATAACCTGTATATTTACACTTTATAAACCTCGAAGAGGTTTATAAAAAAGCGTAAACTGCCCAAACCCAGGTTATACAAGTATAACTTGGGTAGCTACTAAATTTATTCCTTATAGTTTAATTTTCTATCATTAAATACAAAAAATAGACAATTTTTCCTTTCAAAAATGCCTTTAAAATTTACAACGTTTAAATGTAACGTGAAGCGGATTGATACGTTTTTGACATAAGTCATTGTGACGAAGGCAACTATAAACTACATGTAATATTTTTTTATCTAATCAGATGACGCGTTATAACCAAAATTCAATTATTCATATGTAATTTAAAAAAAATGCGAAGAAAGGAAAAATTGCAAAATCTTCAAGATTTTATCCCTGACTACAACTCAATTTCACAACTTAAATAAAATAGGAAATGGAATTAAGGATTAGAATCGTTCAATTGAATGTTTCATAAAATAAGTTTCTGTTCCGATTAAAAATGTACAAGAAATACCAGAAGGTTTAAATTAGCTTTAGTAATACTGAAAGTCTTCCTTGATGAGATATTGCATAATTATATTGATATTTGACTTTTATTTACTCTCGATACTCAAGAACCAGCATGTCGACAATGTCGGGTTTAAATTACAGACCGCAACGTAACAAAAATGGAAAACAAATTTTTTTGACCAATGACGTTTGCAAAATTATTGCAGAGAAAGCAGAAAATGCATAAGTCTTTTCAAACAAAAATCCCCTTCCTGGTTTTATCAAAGCAATGAATGTTAATATTTGCATATTGTGCAATTTTTATGGGTACACACCAGTTTTCTTCGAAACAAATTTTCAGTCTTATGTTAATATTTCCACTGATGTGTTTTTAATTTCAAATGCAATTTCGTCCCTAAATCAAATATTAATTTGATTTTTTGAATGAAAGGAAAAGTTACCTTTGTATACTAAGATGATATGGAAATCCTGAACAAATATATCCCCGCCTTTTAGACCACAATTAATAAATGACGAATGCTTCGTAAACTATTGAAAATTTTCAATTGCTCTCAGTTGAATAAAAGTTGTTGTCTAATTACTAGGTTTCTATTAAATGAATAAAAGTATTTCTGTTATGTCAGTGGTAAAATAAATTTGCTGCATTTAGATTAAAAATTGGTTTCTTAATTTGTATATAAAAACTTGTTTGCATTTTTATTTTTGAATACTCCTCAAACGAAAAATCAACATATAATTAATACCATATCTTGCAGAAAAGTAGTTCATATTTTCTTGTCAATAATAAGTGAATTTTGTACGTATACATATTATTTTATTCTCATTATTATCTGATACATGTAGATGCTTGCATATATATATATATATATATAGAGAGAGAGAGAGAGAGAGAGAGAGAGAGAGAGAGAGAGAATTTCTTTCGATGTATCACTGTACTGAAAAGTTGCTAAGTCACGAGACAGGTGCATATGTTCTGAGTAAAAGTCTGACATACATTAACAAACTGTTAAAATTGACTGCATCAACAAAATAAATAAGTTAATAAGGCATGAGAAAATGCACAGGTCTATGTTGATTCTACAAAGTGTCTTTATCATTTATTAAGTCGTTGACCGTTTTATATAATTTCTAGACATTAACACTTGCACATAAGTTTGAGGAAAATGTAAAATTTGAATTACATTGTAGCGATAAGAAATCAGAGTCATGAAAGACGATCTGTTGAATTATATAAACAAAATACAATATTAAAATAAAGAACTTTCGCGGGATTTTGTAATTTTTTGCCCGAAGGTGGAAATTGTATTACAAACCACAACTATACAGTTTCATTTTCCTTCATTTGTTGATTTGATATATCTCACAGAACTCGAAATAAAAGACACCACAGAGTCTGACACATCTGCTTCACGAAAGGATGTTTTACTAAAAAAAGGACATTGATGGTAAACTAAAACTAAAAGTATATATGTAACCACACTTCTATCGTCAATTCCCTTATTTATTTAAGGAATGAATTTAATAGCTACCCAATTTATACGGTATAAAGTTGGTTGGGGCAGTGTACGCTTTATAAACCGCGAAGCGGTATTGATAACGAATAAGTCATGTTGTGTATGCGACATAACGAATAAGTCATGTTGTGCATGCGACATTTAATATTTTCAAAATGGCCATTGCTCTGGAAACATAGGAAATATGAACATCTCATTTTTCCTTAGTAGCTGCCCAATCAATTATTTTGAATCATTAAAAGATTATTCTAGTGTGAAATCAAACTGATATTTGGCAAAAATTGAATCAGTTAAAAGAACGTTTTAACTTCTGCCATAGAATAGAAAGTTTGAATGTTCTTTTAATTTGAGGCTCTAAAGGTATTTCAAACTGTCATCATAATATTGATTATGTCTTCCCAAGTTTCTTGGGTTTATGTTTCCAAAATGGCTGCCTTTGCCATGGAAATAAAAATGGATAAATTTCTTAAAATCTGAAAATTTGCAAAATTTTAAAAAAGTAGTTGCCTACTCTAAGTTCAACTAATTTTTGTACTTTGATTCCAATATGGTACCGTTGCAGTCTGTGACATGCGCAATTGCTTGCAAAAGCAAAGTTTCAAGTTATTATTAGGATATAGTAGAACACATTATAACATAAGTGTTCTTGGTTACTCTGATAGTTGTTTTTCCTAAAGTTGTGTAGTGGCTTCTTAGAAATATGAAGCAAAAAGAAATAAACGTTTTTTCTAGGAATTACACTTTTGGTACTTGACCGTAGTCTAAATCCGCACTTTGTGTCCTCAAAAATGAAGTTGTATAACATTAAAAGCCAAAGAACTGAGTCACTTTTTAAAAAAAAAAATGTTAGCCATTTCATCATCCATGTACATATAATCTTCCCTCAGTCAATAAATACATGAATTATCATCTTAATTAGGTGAAAAGGCAAGAAATATTGCTTCTTTCCTCATCTGTATGTGTATTTTCGATAAAGTAAATAAAAAAAATTAACATACATGTGGACAGATTTCATGACCTGGGGACGTTTTTTTTTTGTACATTTTAGAGATAGGGTTAGGGTTCTGTGTTTCGTGGAAATTGTTATATGCAGCTATGCATATCGGTGAACATCTTTAGCTTGAATTTCCTTGAATTGAATTTGAATGTCCATTATAATGTTTCTTAATATAAACACCTGTGAATATTGTTTTCACGTGATGCTACTTGCAAGCTCAGCCAAGCTGGTCAACTCATATTGAAAGTTTACAGGCTAAATTTGATAAACTTAATTAAGGCTAAAGTTTATTCAGATCTATCTTATCATTGTAATATTTAATGTATTTAATTTCAGTAATATTTATTTTCAGTCTCGTCAATTTTGACCAGAAATATTCATATCTATTTTGGAGGGGGTTAAACAAACAAAGTAATATAATATACCAGAAAACTGTCGAAATGTAAATATCTGAAATCCTTATTTTGCAACTGATCTACAATAATATCCCGGTACGCAGCTCCCTGCAATATAATTAATGAGCATTAAATATTATAATACATAGTTTTAATATTGTTACCAACTACTTGTACAATTGTCTTTAAGCACATATACGTGTTAAAATTATTTTTTTTAAATCTGAATCAAAGTGAATCATTTTTTAAAATTTCAAATTTTAATATATGAAAATTTAAAATAATTTTAGAAAAATGCAGTTTTCTTTTAAAGTACATTTTAAGTTATTTTAAAGAATATTAAACATTATCGATGAAATTGAAAAAAAATGTGCCTTTATGCATCCTTTTCTAATCTATCAATCTCATTTAATGTCAATATATGCAAATATGTATATCTAAAAATGGGTTATAATATTCCTTAAATCTATCAAAGATTTTTAAATAATTCATCATGGCAGTTGCGAAAAGCAGTGACTCTAATGATTTACATGACCTCGCCAACATATTATCATTTTTGGTCAAGGTGTGATCTTACCACACTTCAAGTGTAACGTGTCAAAAATAATATTGTCATAAAGTATGGAATTCATGCCCTCTTTTGTTTCCTTGTTTTGAATTTTTTTTAAAAATGAATTTCCAATTTTTTATTCCCCTTTTGTTTACCATTTAGTCAAAATTGTTTTATTATAATCGCCCTTCAGTATATTCTGAAAATAATTATTTTATTTTATTACTTGCATTGAATGTATAAATTCATATTTTGATAAAATTCCTCCAAAATCGGAAAAAAGAAATGTGGAATTTCAATCAATAGGCAAGGAGGAAGTAGAAAAGTACACAACATTCCGGGCAGTGCTGGTATAAATTTCAAGACTACAGAATGTCAGTTAAGTATGATGAGTTGAATGTTTCTTGAAAGTGTTACAATAAATTACCAAGGTCAAACTTACTTTAAGTTGAAATAATTACGATTCATAATGAACTTTTACTGTCGTTTTGAGAATAAAACATTTGAATCGTTTAAATTGCATCATTTGCATCTTTTAAAGTTTTCTTTCTTTTTTTCTGGTATTACTAATTAGCCCCATCAAAAAATGAATATAACATCAATTAATCTTCAATTTTAATACCAGTAAATCCTCGCCGTGATTTTTTTGTTATTGCATATGTAAAATTTGTAAACAACACAATAATACATAGAAGGTGTATAGGCATTTTTATTATTTTCCGGGTTTGAAAAAAAAATACATATAGGTTTATTAATTATTATATCATCATTACTTAGTAAATATTGAACGCAAGATTTGACCTTTGGTGTTCCATGAACCAATCAGATAGTGGATTCCCCATTAGGAAAACCCTCGACAGGTGAAATTCGTTCCGCATGGAAGCACAAGTCATAACACATATTAATACGGCTATGCATGGTTCCAATCCCAACCTTTCCCAATCGGATTTTCTTAAATGTGTCGGGATTTTCTTTTTAGAAAGTTCGCAGTAATTGGACAGTAGGTTAAATTTGTTGTTGAGTTTTCAAATGAAGGCCCGGATGTCGTGGTATTGATGAAATAGTGAAAATACCGC
Source organism: Saccostrea echinata (assembly GCF_033153115.1). NCBI lineage: Eukaryota > Metazoa > Mollusca > Bivalvia > Ostreida > Ostreidae > Saccostrea > Saccostrea echinata. Next base: position 9,088,389 of record NW_026889750.1, read on the forward strand.
CAACTGAGGGCAGACGACAGTTACAGGTAAGCGGTGATTGTTTTATCGCTATTTATATCCCTTTTAGTTGTCTCGCTATACATTCATATTAAGACAATCATTTATATTAACAAGATAATATTTTTATAAGCAAAATAAAGGGTTAGAAAATAAGTATTCTTCACAAAGCTGTTAAGAGGTGATTGTTTTATTGCTACTTTATATATTCTTTAAGTTGTCTCGTTGTTTGTTTGTTTGTTTGTTTTTTTTGTTTTTGTTTTTTTTTTTGTTGTTTTTTTTTTGTATTACATGCATATTAAGATGAGTATTGAAATAAGATTTTACATGCATATTAGGATGATCAGTATACATGTATTGAGATAGGATTTATAAGTTATAGACAAAAAGTTCAAAAAGAAGTGAGGAATTCTTTATAACGATAAGAATTTTAGCAAAGTTTATTAGGAGAAAAAAGGCTCTTGCGATCAAAGTATTCTGAAAAACTTATTTCATGTTCTTTGAATGTGACTGTTGCACTATGTCACGTCTCTCTACCGTGATTTTAACGATATCGTTAAATAAAGAAACAAGTGTAGACATTTCCGACAACACCGAATCGGCTTGTCAATATGTGTTACAACTGATGATCACCTGCAGTGTATTTTGTACCTAATGAAAGTTATAGCTGATGCGTTAACTAATCTATGTAATTTTCTATGCTTTTTTTTTAAATTCTAAAGCTAAGATTCGAAATGTGTCAGTTTGAGCAGGTTTTGCTGAAATTTTTAAATGATTAATAAGTAATATTAAAGATATTTTTTAAATGCTTCTAGAGAGCGTTTGATTCATCTTTTTTTTAACCTCAACTCTAAGAAACGAAACTTGCACAAATTTTTGAAAAGATTAGTACTCAGATCTTGTTAGCAGTAATATCTATGCAGATTAAAAGATTCCCTTTCATACGATGTAAATCATATACGGTATCAATTTTGATGCACCAGATGCGCATTTCCAAAGTATGTCTCTTCAGTGATGCTCAAGCCGAAATGGTGGAAATCCAAAATATTTCAATAAAAAAGACTTGGAAGAGCTGAGAAAAGGTGCCAAAGATTGGAGCCAAATACGTTGAAGGATCAGAGCTATGCATGAGGGAGATAATCCTTAATTTCGAAATAAATTTCTAAATTTTACCACAGCAATTAAATATATATCCGTATTTTCAAGCTAGTACCGAAGTACTAGACTACTGGGCTGTAGAGACCCTCGGAGACTAACAGTCCACCAGCATCTAAAACATTTTCATCACATAATTCTGATGTGCTTAGGTCATCGTAAATAAGGCAAAAGATAATTCATAAAGAGACTTCTCTTTTTTATTTCAGATTCATGGGCAAAGAATGAAATCTTTAGTCATTTATACTGCCTTTTTATACAATGGTAAGAATACTTCCAAAATTTTATTTGTCATGAAAACTTTTAACAACGTGTATTATTTTGCTCCATATAATATAATCTTTATAATTGAGTTGTGATATTAAATACTTCAATTAAAGTAACTTCAGACTTTAGATCAAAACATTTTGTTTGCAGAAATGTAGTTATTCATTCTTTAATATTTCAAATAATTCCACACCATGTTTGTGTTTTAACAAAAGAAAGCTGCTGCAATATACATACATACATACATATATATATATATATATATATATATATATATATATATATATATATATATATATATATATATATATATATATATATATATATATATATATATAGTCGGGAAAGTGACAATGTTCGATACGGTAACCGATATACTTTAAGCAAAGCAGGACGACCTAACATATTGTTGATTTCATATGAAATTAAGGCTTCAAAGGTTAAAATCTGGAATGGTATTAATGGGGGGTTTCTTGTACTTTGGGAGGAAGCACCAGTCCTGTTTACATAATGAAAGTTTACTCTTAGGGTGGAAAAGGTTCCTGCTAATTTGTAAAGACTTTGAGGCTTCTGTCTAACGGGAGGGCTGTTGCACTTTCATAGAACTTGTCGGTATTTGCAAAGCATTGACCTTAAACCTTTAAACGGGTGCAATAGGAACAAGTTTTGCATCCAATTTACTTTAAGCTCAGACAGTTCCAATATTTAAGTTTTTTGGTGGAGATATAAGTTTGGTATATTAGTTGAGAAAATGTAAGAATCTTAAGCTTGCAAATTCTACCCTCAGAAAAATAAGTTAAACAGTTTCGGTATCGTTTTTTAATGATAATTTTATATTAGATAATATATATAAATCAATAAAAATATTGTGAGTTTTCAGAAATTTTAAAGGGTCAGTATTTTGTATTTTAAAGGGTCAATGTATTTTTTTTTTTTATAAATACAGAAAAAGAACATTTTAGAATAATATAACTTCAATTTCTTGAATACTTAATTTTTACAATAATGCAAACATTTTTCAAAATTAAAACAAATAAAATAATGAGATAACGAACAACAATCAAGCCCAGAAGTTTAAAACACTACAAATCGGGAGAGGAGCAATCACGGTTCTCTACAAACATCAGGGGTGGGATCATGTGCATCGAGGAATAAGCAGGTAAACAAACAAACAGACAAAACAAACGAACAAACAAACACTCTAAACTGAAGTTTAGAGAAAATATGTTCTCATGATCAATTCTAAACTTGTTAGTTAAGTGCAACCAAAAAATCTGAAAAATCATGAGCCTTTCAAAATATGATTTTTGTAATATACATCTACTATATCTTTTTTTTATAAATAGTACACGATTATTCGATCTGTAATACTGCACGCAGAGATTCTTGCATCCTGGCGTCAAGAATCACATTAAATTAAGCTACTGACCAGCTTCAAAGCTAGCAGAAATAACATATTTTAGATGATTTCCATAATGGTTTGGTGTTCATGATTTCGGTGAATTTATGATTTAAAATAATTGAAACTAAACCTTTTTGAGCTCGTATAAATTACTTTTAACAAGAATATCAAAATTCCATGCTATTATCATGTTTTGAAGGGGAAAAGATGTATATTATTCAAATTTAAGGGATTGAACAATTAAAAAAAAAAAACAGGCATTATTTGAAAATTGAAATTTAAATAGAGCTTTCTTCGGTTGTTGTACTCAACGGTAAAGTTTAAACTAGAAAGATGAAATGTCTTAGAATTAAGCAAATAAATTCTGAGAATTGGATTTGAAAAGCAAACTAATGAGAAGCCTAAAATGAATTTTATATATAAATCGAACTATTCCTTCAGTTTTCTTCCTCGTTGAGTCGCATAAAGTTCAAAGATTTGATGGATGGTACAACAATCTAGCCTATCCAAATTGGGGTAGTGCAGGTAAGGTCATTTTTATAAATGAAGTTGGTAAAATCTCAAATATTGAAGTATTTTATTAGTTGCTTTGATAGTTTTACTGATACAAGCTTAACAGATGGCACTATTATAATATTAACGCGTGCATTAATATTATAGGAGAATCTCTTATTCATAATATAACGTCTGCCTACATCGACCTGACCTACATACCACGCCTGGATGATTTGCCTAGCGCCAGAGACGTCAGCAACCTCCTCTTTAGGCAGGATATTGCCAATACCTCAGGGCATTCCAAAAGAAATGCCCTTTTTGCCTACTTCGGTTGGTTCTTTTTTTCAAAGACATAATATATATATATATATATATATATATATATATATATATATATATATATATATATATATATATATATATATATATATATATATATATATATATAATTCATCATATTTGAACGAAATGTAATCCAACCTGTGTGAAAGAAATCAACATAAGTATTCTTGTCATAAAAAATAACAGAACATTTATGTTCTGGCGGTTGAAAGAAATCTTAGCTAGTATATAAATCATAACCTTTTTTTTTTCCTTATCAAAATCAAATATGATTTTACTTTTCGCAGGAAATTGAATATTGCAAAAGATAATTCTGCAAAACAAATAAAAGCAGCACATTCAACCTCTCTCTTATATCCAAAAGTTAATTTAGTTTGCAAATCTGCAGACCATTTTGACATTTTGTTTAATTCTGTTGTGGCTTGCATTTGTACTTTACTTCAAAGAAGTATCAAATGACATTACATGAGTGTTCTTAGCTAATTATATAATTTTAATTATAAATTTACTTTGACATTTGCAGTATTATAACTATACACACTGACATTTTCAGTTTTCAATTTAAACCTTTGCAGTATAGAGGCAAAATAACGAAATGAAAATTGGAATGGATTATGGAAATGAATAAGTAATACAAATGAATGGAAATTAGTTTGAATTTTTTGCGTAAAGTACTGATGAAGGCACATTATGCTTACAGACTGCTCCATACTGTGATAGGCGCTTAGTTTACATTGCCAGTTTCTCATCATCTTCTTTTCAAAAAGACCAAATCTATCATGCAAAGCACAATTAACATAATAATAAAATGACCATTTCGTTAATAGTGTGTAGCGATTTACATTGTAATGAATATGACCTTTCTTACATTAACGCTTTAGAATTAATAAAAAATATAAATTGTTACTGTAATGATGTACAGTTTGTTGCAATACTAGCACTTCAGCATTATTTTACTGTAAACGGAGTATACACTGTGTGGTGTAGTTAAATTTAAGCTTAAATTTCTTCTAAAATAGGCCAAGTTGTGACATATGAGATCGTTGATAGTGACCAGGTGTCATGTCCAGCTGAACTTCTCACAATCTCTGTTCCTAAATGCGATGAGGCTTTCGATAGTGCATGCAGAGGAAATGGCGTCATGCCATATGAAAGAATAAAATACAATACGGATACTGGTCAATCTCCGAATAACCCTCGAAGACAGGTATATATGACAAAAAAAACTTAAAAGTTTTAGTCATCATGTTTTGAAAACAAAAGTAAATCTGAAAATTGACTATGCACAACAATGTACGTAAGATTAATAAAATCTAGTACATTTGACTTAACAATCGATAATAAGCATAACTTTGTCTAGAAAAAGTGGAGAAGTTCAGAATCGTGTCTCTGAAGATGCATGTTAACATAAGAACAATCTGCATGGATTTCAGATTAACTCGGCCAGTAGTTACATAGATGCAAGTTTTGTGTACGGAACAAGTAGTGTGCGAGCTAGTTTCCTCAGGCAACCAGGAACTGGAAAACTAGCGTCCTTGGACTTATGGGAGAAGTTTCCGGACCTAAATACAGTCAGGCTTCCGTACCATACATTTCCGAACAAAGATAACAAAATCGCAAATCCAGAGACATTATGGAGTAAGTCAACAATGTTTTTTAGCCATCCATCTTTGTTTGCATGAAATGACTCATTTTTCGGATAGCTGTTACGCAGGTTTTGTAATTAAGCCAAGATATACCTCAAAATGTCGTGCTCTAAAACATTATCGTGCTGAATACGTGCTCGTTAGCACCGTAAAGTCAAATACCTTTTCTATCACCGGGCTGGTCCCTTCTTAATTGTCTGCAAAAGAGATTGGTTCAAGATTTTGTTGCACATATAGCGTGGATACAAACTGCTTTGTTTGCAATTCGAGAATTAATGCTTAATCTTGCAATATACTGCACTCAATTTTTTTTTTTAAAACTTGATACAAAAGTGATAACTTTTGGACACCATCGCATTCAGAACTTTTATTGCGCAAAATGTATTATCCTTTATAAATGATGAATTATATTATAATTATTATTATTATGAGATGCATGCAATGAAGTTAACCACACTTAATGTATATCATTGAAATCATACAGAATTTAAAACAAGAAAAAACAAAAATCAAAAGAATCAAGTTCTGAATACTAACGTGGACTTCAGTCATAATAAACACCGTAACAAATGAATGCAGTATTTCTGACAATATAATATTATCAATGGATGAATTATTTTCTTTCATAAATCATTGCTGCAGTAAACAGAAATACTTGATTATTTATAAATTTGTAAAGCAAGATCATAATTCAATCACACATTTCGCAGCACAGTTAAGGCTGCAGTAAGGAGGCGGGGCCTAATTTATACGGGAAATGCTTACTATGACATCACACAAAAATATAAGTTCTTCAAATTACCACAAAATGAAATGATTTGCTATTATAAATTTATGAATAGCTTTAAACTACATCAATTCTAACTAGTGCATGCATTATTGTCGTTGGTTAAATCCCACACAGCAATATGTAAACAATTCACTGATCGCAATGCACTTGTCAATGTGACGTCATATCGGAAAATTTGACGCAGTTTGTATGCAGTGAGAGGCGGATCAAGTTATATTTATACAATGAAAAATGTATTTTATAATTAAATAAAATATAAATTGTAGATATATAAGAAGCCATTAACTTGGATGCGATGTCTGTTTTATGATTTTATTCATGTACTTCCCGTACATTCCCTAGACAAGCGATACTGTCGTATATTTGTATGCAGTTTCATTGAAGGGTAATAGAAGGGTCTTAATAAATCGATATATTGCAAGGGCATACCCTCAATGAATTATGACAAGCTTTTACACATAAACTCAAGAAGTATGAAGATATTTGAAAAGTGCTGCGAACCTGTTGAAATCTTGTAAATGAATTAATTATATCTTCATTTAATGTACTTGACCAGCAAAATATTCAAAATACGGTCTAACAAATGTAATTTTAGCAATTAGATAGTAGAATCTATATAGGTTCGCAGCACTTTTCACAAACTACAAAGAGTGCTGAAAATAATTATATGTTAAACTTAGATTTTTAACTTGGTTATGCCCTTGCAATATTAGAATTTATAGATGACCTCAATACTTCAGGTATATTTGCTAAAATCACGTGACTGCCACATCACGTGACAAGTTTTAATAAGAAATCTAATCGTCCTCAACATTTAGTTTTCAACCACATTGCATTTGTCCGAAAATAGTAAAGTCCTAAAAAGAAATGCCCATCCTTGTAAAGAATGTATTTTCTATCTAAAAAATTCGCCGATATTTCCATTTGACACCTTAACTGTTCTGCGTTGCAGTAAGAAAGGCGTGTTGAGAATTCTTTGTCCTTGAATCCTTTAAACTACAAAGGCTATTCAGGAAGAATTAAGAACCTAATTTGGAAAACACTGCTGATTTTCTGCTGTATTTTAAGGCGGAGTGCATTTGGAGTTATAAAAAAAAACAGCATATAAATGATCAGCCTAGCATTTATTTCATCAATTTCCTATAAATATGATTTTAAAAAAATCGATTTATAATTAATAAATGTCTACAATTTTGGCACATATACCTCCTGTATATGATATATATTAGTAACTGCTTCCTCATCTTGGTTTTGTCTGTACATTCAGACCTCGACTTCAGAATGTTATCCTTTTTATTGCAGTCAACCTCAATGTACAAGCATAAATAGGATACACTGAGAGATTTGCCCAAATATGAATTTTCAAAGCAATTCTCTTTTCTGATAAATGTACAAATAAATGTAAAACTGTCATACATTATTATTACATGATATTTTTTTTTCATAATGCGAGTACATATATTAAAACATTAATCCTTTTCATGATGTGATTTTATTACGGTGATTACATTTATCCTGATAGATTTTGTCTAGTAAACTTACTGATTATAGTGATGGACAAGATTTCAATAATTTTTGTATTGTTATTAAAGGATTCGGTGACGAACATGTTTATGAGAACCCTGCCCTGTTATCGTTTGGAGTTCTCTTTTTCCGATATCACAACAGTCTTGTGCAGAAGATAACGCGCCAAAACACCAATATCACGTCTGCTGTAGACGTTTTCTATAAAGCCCGTCAATGGCTGACTGCTTCATTACAGGTTAGATTAATATTCAGCTCAGAGAATAATTCAATGAGAGAAAACTAAGCATTTAATAATATGGATGGTTAACAATTTTGTAATATAATATTGTGAATGTCAGTTGTAGGTATCATTATTTTTTATAGAAATGTTGTTTTTAATCATTCAAACACTTTGCTAATGAATTTTGATTGTATTTTCCAATCAAGAATATTATAATGTACGAGTGGTTACCTAAACTCCTTAATACCGAAGTTCCTACCTACGAAGGCTACAAAGGCAACCTGGAGCCAGGAATAACAGCAGTCTTTGATGCAGCTGCAATACGATATATCCTTACTCTAATACCTATGGGCATTCGGGTCTTGTAAGTGCTTTTCTAGTTCACCTGGCCTCAGGACCTTAAACTGAGAACAAATTTAAGTCAAAATTTTGATTTTGAATATCAAGAGTTCTATTTAACATGTGGGCGTAAGAAATCTGCAGGTTTTTATATTATTCAAATTAATACATAAGTTGAAAATATTGTATCATTTTCAAAATTAATTTTAAAATTATATAGTTTTGAATTTTTTTTTTACTTAAGTCTATTCTCAGTTTATGGTCTTTTGGACCTGGTTTAATGTTGAAAAGACCATGCTTTTGCTTATTGATTTCGTGATACTTCGAAAGATCTACAATTCTGTGAAATGTTTATCAACTAGATTATTTATTTTAAAAAAATACTGTTGACACGATATTTACTTGTTTAAATTCTTTTTGATCATATATCGATTAATCACCATTTGATTTTAGAGATGATAAATGTACCACGAAGAACAAAGTACGACTGTGTACCTCTTATTTTGATTCTCAGGTAAAGTTCTCTAAGGTCGTGTACCAAGTCAAGCACCTATTTATTAGGTCATTTCAATGCTTTATATTTGAAGTTAAGTTCTTAACATTTAAAGTTACAATATAATTACGTTTCCTAAGAAAATATGTAAACATTAACTTACTTGTGTTTTTGCACGTTTCAATGGCTGCCTATATTTCAGCGTGTATTGACCAACCATGAACATGCTTTTGAAGATGTCATACGCGGATTGCTTTTTCAAGAAGCTGAAAAAGAAGACATGAAAGTAGTTCCTGATATACTTGGTAATTTTGTTCCTTAATAGCATTTAATTTAGTTTTTTGGGTCCTTTCTATTTCAAAAATAACTTTAAAATCTCACTTGAACCATATAATACATATATCTATCACTAATAATATTGAAAGTTGTTTTAATACTATTCAGCTAAATATTTAATGCACAATAGATACAAGAAACATAGAATTTAAGAAATAATTTTCTTTGTTGCTTTTAGGGTGATTATTTTTTTTTAATTAAAACAGATAAGTTCTTCGGGCCTTTACACTACTCTCGCCACGATCACGTCTCCTATACTATCATGAAAGGAAGAGACTATGGGCTTCCAGATTACAACACTGTAAGACAATGTATAGGCCTTCGTCCAATCAAAACCTTTGAGGACATCAACCCAAAATTAGCAAGGGAAAACCCATTGGTAAAGCTAGTGAACATTGTTTCTTCAATAATAGGGGAAAGTGGGGATTTTATCCTATAATATAGATGACACTATGAAAAATGTGGCTGAAGTGTGATTTAATTTTATTTTAGCTGTTCAATAAAACTCGTCATCTCTATGGTGATATAAGCAAACTCGATTTGTTTGTTGGTGGGATGTTGGAAACCAACGATGGACCTGGTGAACTTTTTACAACCATAATACAGAACCAGTTCTATAACATTCGCCATGGAGACTGGTTTTGGTTTGAGAACACCAAATCAAAGTAAGAATCCACACTACAATTGATATCTGATAATAATATCATTTTTTTTTTTACTGTTTTTGAGATGGATTTCATTGAATGAATTAGAAATTGGAAAAGTTACTTTTGTTTTTCAGAATATTTACTGATGAAGAGATCGAAGAAATTAAAAATATTAAATTATCTGATATCTTGCTTTCTACAAATACCTTAGAGCATGAACATGTTCCAGAGGATGCGTTTTCTGTCCATAATCGTAAGTCAATCAAATAAAGTGGAAAATTCTTTGTGCATTGTCTTCTCATAACACCTGTACTACCTAGATAAGATCAAACAATATTTTCACACAATAACTAAAGGTAAAAAAGAAAAGAATCGGGTCTATGAATCGAAATTTGAAAAATAAAAACATTAATATTGACTTGTTGTATTTTAAGAAGTTTTTAATTATTATTTCCATAGTATCAGGGTGCAATTCAGAGTATCTTAGTGCTGAACAGATGTCTTCCTGTCCAGATCACCATGGATACGACTACTTCAAGGGAAGTGAACTGTCTTTTATCATACTATGGACATGCTTTGGAATAATTCCATTCGGTATGCATAAATTTTTACAAACTCGTTAAAAATAAATTTTGAGGGGGAGGGGGATTGTGGAACTGGAATTGAAGAAATGGACTGGTCAGGAAACTTGGTCAGAAAATCTAATGAACAATTATTTTGAATTTCAGTTTGCATTCTATCAGCGTATGCTGCAGCAAAGTGCAGGAATTGGAAGCATGCAAATGTTGTACGAAAAATGCAGACTAGGACCATGAAAACAGGTGGCAGAAGTAGTTTTTCAGGTGCAACATCATCGTTTTGAGATAATCATCTTCTTTAAGTAACATTTGAAATTTATTGTAAAAAATTAAGTCTGAAAACGAAATTCAAGTATTATGCAATACAAAAATTATATATAAGAAGGAAAAGCTTTCTTTGAGATTCTTTTTCTTCTTTAAGGAGGTGAAGGAAGTAAGCATATGGCATACGAATGGTTGGATGAGAAGGAAGATGAAAGAGCAGTTGTCCTAAAAGTCAAACCTCAGTGTGAAATTGAGGTTGATAGTTGCACCGGAAGGAGACTGCGCACAATTAAGTTGTTCAACCAAGAGTCAGTTTATATGATGACGTCAAGTAATAAAGGAAGAACATATACATCTATTAAAGTCCCAAAAGAATACGATCTGGTATGACTATACAACATGTACTATACTTAACATTTCACAACACATAATATATCTCTGGTGGTTCCATTGGTCTTGTTATTTTCAACTTCCATTTGTATTATTTACAGAATATATGAAATTGACTTTCTTTGTTCTCACCTCTTTCACTAAAAAATTATACAACAAATACTTCTTAATATCACACAATGAATTATGTAAGTTTTACCTGAAGTATTTTTAACATGATGTAAAATGTTTTTAAAATTGAGTTGATGTTTTGTGTGTATATCGCAATTACTTTTCTTGTTTCATGTACAAATGTTAATATATATACATTAAAAATTAATTTGCAGGTACTGAGATTTAACAACAGTGCTGATCGACAGATGTTTGAAAATGAAGTGACTCGAGCACTTGAAGCCAATCAAATACAATGTAACGTTGTTGAGGAAAGGGCGCAGTATATTCTGAAGAGCGCATTTACTCAAAAGAAAAGAAATCTAAGACTCGAAAAGTTTTTTAAATCTGTGTTTTCAGAGGTACGTGACATGAACACACACACTCTTCAGATTAGATTCGGTGTTACCCTTGTGTCAAAATTTGTTAAAGATTAAAAAGATTTTCCCCTTAAAATACTAAAGAAATGCACCAGATGCCGTAAAAAAATTATTAACCATCGTCTATTTATATAATATGTTTTTTTTTTCATTTTCAGTTGATCCAATGTGTTATAGTTATTTATATACTTGTAATATTTGGTTGATCTTTTATTTGTTGAAATGTTTATTGAAGCAAACTCTGTCTAAATATGTATGCAAGTTAAAAAGAACATGTAAGTTTTCAAGACAAGAAGAAGTAATGGTTTATTGCATTTGTGTATCGAATAAGACTGTTGCTTGCCTTGCATTAGCATTTATAGACATGACATAGTTAAAATAGTATGGTAAAAAAAAACAAAACAAACAAAACAAAGCGCTTGAAAAATATTTTTTTCTCCAATAATTGGTATAACATCTAAATCAGCAAATTCCAAAAATAAGGTATCGCCTAAATGATCAGGATTTTTCCTCTAAGTTCTTGCATTGTCTTAGCAAGAGATTTTTGAACAATATATTAAAAAAAAGAATTACTTCAAACTGCTGTACATATGACGAATCGATGAAGACATCAAAAAGATTTAATTTTTTTTGTTTTCTGAATTTATGGGGGAAGAGAAACATATTTTCAGAAGCAAGTATATCAACTTGCTTAATAGCTGATTCATACCAAATGACCTTTTGTCTGCTTTCAATTAAATTTGTCAGTAAGCTTTGAACGGTTACTAATCATACGACCATTTCTTGGGTGTGGATAATGGAAATACAGAATCAAGCTACTTTTCAGATTCAATTTAATTATAATTTTCTTATCTATCTCAATAACTGTCAATGTTCTGAATTCTAATTCATCATTTATCTTCATTATCACTTTCTGTTTTGGTGTGATATATTACACTCATCTGTAGGGACAATCAATTCTAGTTTAGTTCTATGATGTATGACATCTGAACAAGAAAAGAGTTTAAAATATTTTAAAGTTGCGTACGCCAAGGAAAAAAGAGGGATAGAGAGTTCTGCATCTGTCTGCAGTTATATTTGTACTGGTTTTCTAAAAAAGAACTACTAATGGTGCCCCCTTAATATAACCATTAAAGACTAGTATGTGATTTAAAATAGTCTTCCCTCAGTGTATCCTCAATATGACTATTATGTTATTAGAAAGTATATAAAGAATGGATAAGGTGTTCCCTCATTATAACTATATTGTATATAGTATATAATTATTTGATGGTACACATAAACATCAAAATAACCTTAAAATACTAATAATAGTATGTAAATATGAAAAAAAAAATGAATAAAGTTGTTCCGACAAAGCAGTCCCAAAATATTTGTCTGGTACTTAGAGAATGTACATCTTTAATGGACTGTAGATGGAATTGATTTCGTGTTCAATTTTGGTGAGCGACTTTAAAAGGTTAATCATAAACATGAAATATATCCTTTTAAGGCTATTTTAATAGATCGTTTCAAAAAATCACATTATTTCTGAACCACATTTGAGATTTCCTGGCTTGTTTCAACTTTTATGTTGTTTTTTTTCTGTCTACAGGCATTTCAAATGGATTATGATCCAAATTTAGAAGATGATCAATTAGAGAGACAACAAACAAACGAAATATTGGAGACCGAATTAACTAAGGTGATCTGTTTACCATGATATATTACTGTTTAATGAAATGTTACATTTATATCTATTTTCTTAACAAATTTGCATTGTTAAATCAAATGGTATATTGATGCTGTGAAAACAGTTTTTTTAAAATTCTTTTTGTGTGTGGTTTCCTGCATTTTTCTGATGACAAAATACCTGCTGTATCAATAATTTTGAAAAAAAAATTTTTAAAAAAATTATACTCATTTTGTTTTACAGGAAGAATTTGCACAAGCGTTAGCCGTGAAACCTAATTCAGAATTTGTTGAAAATATGTTCACCATGCTTGATACAGACAGAAATGGTTATATCTCTTTCAGAGACTTTTTACACATGGTTGTTATATTTTCTAAAGGTAATTAAATAAATTAGATTTACTTTATAAGTAGCTAGTCTCAAAAAAGAGAAACGAAATAAGAAATATTGTGGTTATGTTCCAAATAAATAAGGATTTAAAAAGTAGATATACAAAATAGTAAATAGACATATGCTTGTAAGTTGATGCTTAAAAATATATTTCGATGAAACGAAAGCAATTTTGAAATTCTGATTTTGAATTTTTTTATTGCAGGCTCATGCCAGGAAAAATTACAAACAATATTTGGTATGTTTGATGTAGAAGGCAGGGGTATTCTACAAAAAGCAGATCTAACAAGAATGTTCAGGTACGTTGTTAAATAATCTGCAATAATTAATAAAAAACCACAACAAGAACTCCTTTCATTCTTAATATCATCTACGATCATTAATTGAATTCCAAACAGTTGAATTTACAAAATACTCGAAATTAATCTTCCTTGCTCTGAAAAATATCAATACTTACAATTTTATTAAAAAAATAAATGATTTGACTGAAATTAATTGAAAAAAAGCAATTTCAAAAGCTTGTTGATTTCCTTTTTCGTAGCTCTTTACTAGACATGGCAAATAGTAACCTCAACAAAGCCGCTGTCAATACGTTGATAGAGTCTATCTGCAAAGAACATGGACTTGAAGAACACACTGAAATCAATTTTGAGAACTTTTGTCAGATCCTTTCGCCGCAGATGGACAAGCTCTGGAATGCTGGGTTGGATTGGAAAGGTGTGTTCTTGGATTCTATTAAAATGAATCAAAATGATTTTTACGTTGAACCCTGGAACTATAATTACTGCAAAATAAGTACATGGACTTCCAAGTTAAATAAAGGTTTCTATGGTTAAAGATTTTGTTTTCTATTATTTTTATAGGAAGACGAAAGTGCTTACCTAATAACAACGAGAAGAAAAGAGGGTAATTTTATCACTGCTATTGACCCATGAAATCGTACAAATATTACTCAGTTGTAGAATGTCCTAAAAGACTAGTCTTTATACTTATTTAAAATAATCAAATTGTGATATTAAAGTTAACAACCCACCAATTATTAATTTACACAACACTGTCACTCTTCTATAAAAAATCTTCTCTACAGATCAGAAAATGGTCGCCGCCGTTCATCTGCCTCGCATGAAATCATTAAAAGAAAGGGTAGCGTGGCTTCGTTATCCCAAGCAACAGAGGAAGATGGAAATCGCACACCCACCGACTCTCGCAGAAGTTCAGATGTTCGTACCAGATTTATTGCTATCAGAGAAGAATATCATCCTGCCAAGGCAAAATTAAAGACGTTCACTCACTTCATAGAAAACAACAGACAACACATCTTCTTTCTCGTCATCTTTTTTGGGGCAACTTTTGCGCTTTTTGCAGAAAGATTCTATCGTATGTTATTTCTATAAAATGGGGATCCCTTTTTAAGTCTCTTACATAACGTCAAATGAAATCATACTTAAATGGGAATTATATCTAAAAGATCAAGAAACCTAAGATGCCTTTTTATTGGAACTAGAGAAGTAATTATTTTGTATGTCAACATTTACAAAGGGTAACTTGATTTTGAATTAGTTAAAAATGACCAAATTATTAACTTTGAGAATGGTAATATGGTGAATTGTACGTGTACAACATAGTGTTTGTTCCTGTATAAACTCAAATATAGGTTGGACACAGGGAATATATTTTTATTGCATTTTTGAAATATCGATATGTCTTATTATCTTGAACCATATATCTGTTAACTCGCCGTAGACACACATCTTCTTTCATTACTTTCATTAATACATTGCAGTTTTGATTATTCTAATTTAGATGAGAAAGTTTTCTTTAAACAGTACGATGGAATGTTTAATTGCAGTTTGAACTTTCAATACAAACACTTGAATAATCATAAATTTGTATGCCATCTTTGTTCGCAGACTATACGGTAGAACGGGAGCATAGTGGACTGCGCATGATTATGAGCTACGGCATTTCCGTTACACGTGGTGCAGCTGCAGCAATGTCTTTCACGTTCTCTATTCTCTTACTGACTATGTGCCGCAACCTTATCACGTGGCTTCGAGGGACGTTCCTCAATCTGTATGTCCCGTTTGATTCACATGTCGCATTCCACAAGGTGGTTGCTTGGACTGCTTTATTTTTTACATGTAAGTATTGAATTTTCAGGGAAAATAAAACTAAAACAAGCATGATCAAGTAATTAAACAGAAGTTATATATGTTGAATTAAAACATAATTTTTAAACTGTATTGTTTTTCCTTTATAGGTCTACATATCATCGGATACGGCTTCAATTTCTATCATCTGACAACTCAACCAACGTCACATCTATGCATCTTTGATTCAATAGTACTTAGGTAAAAATATAACCCCTGTTTCTAACTTTGTATATTTTACTTCTTCTACAAAAAAATAGCAAGCACATTAACACACTGGTTTTCACCTCTTTCAGATCTGAGTTTCAACCTACTTTTAACTTTTGGTTTTTCGGGAATATGACAGGTTTGTCTTTAGCTCACTTGATCAAAATCCAGAGGAGCTTATGCAATGTAAGGTGTCAGCCGTTATCTGTCTGTCTGTAAACAATTCTTTAAAATGCTAACCCTCCTACAGTTTTGTCCATTCCAATAAAATTTGGAACATAAGTATACACCACCAATATAAATAAATCTTTCAATCAGTTCTTGATTTGTTGCCATAGTTTGCAAAAATTGAACTTTCTGCATACTATTAGCGACCCTTTCAAAACACTATTCCTCCTTCAGTTTTAGTTCGCTTTTAATAAAACTTGAACCACAAAAAGACATCACTAAGATACTAAACTCTTTTTGTCAGTTTTTTTTTTTTTTTTTTTTTGATGAATGGTGTTGCAATGGTTACTAAAGATAGATCTTTTGTAAAATTCTTTCAAAACGCACTACTCCTCGTACAGTTTTAATTTGAATTCAATAAAATTTGGTTCACTAGTAGACTTCACTTAGATACAAGATTCTATTTATTGGTTTTTGATTTTTATGATGGTTATGCTTTCGTAACTAAAAGTAGAAATTTCTGTGAAATTCTATCAAAACGCTACTTCTTCTTCAGTGTAAGTCCTATTCAAATAAAACTTTGTATACAAGAAGACTACAGTAAGATATATATAATTCTGTGTATGGGCTTTTTATTTGACAAACAATGTTGCCATGGTTGCTAAAAATAAAAAAAAAATGTGTGAAATTCTTTCAAATCTTTCTTTTTCAACATTTTTGCTCTGATTTCAATAAAATGAAAAAATAAGTCAGGGATCATTTATCTATTTATTGGAATTGACGCTGTTTCAAGTTTAAAAGCTAGTTTATAAGTTCAACCCAGTAGAGCTACAGTCTCTTTAGAGACTTCTGGTACCTTTAGTTTTCATTTTTCTATTTGGGGAGAGGGGTAGTTTGTTATTTATGTTTTTAATCTCTCTATTTATAACTTTCTTCTTTAATGCTAATTATATATAATGTCTCAAGCTTTCTTATTGATTATACAAAATAATTAAATTTTCCAGGTTTCACTGGCGTGCTCCTTGTTATTTGCATCTGTATAATCTACGTATATGCTACCCAAACGGCTAGACGTCTGATTTTCAACGGCTTTTGGCTGACCCACAAGCTCATTGTGGTTATGTATATTTTGACCATTCTACATGGTGCTTCTACCATTGTCCAAAAACCAATGTTCTTTGCCTACTTCATCGGACCAGCCATTCTATTTACGATTGACAAAATGATAAGCATGAGCCGAAAGAAAACAGAACTGGATGTGATCCGGGCAGAAAAACTACCTTCAGGTACCAAATTCCAATTTCTTAAACGGAAGCGTGAGAGTGATAAGTGTAATGAGATGAACGACGTTCTTATTGTGGTAAAAAAATGCAACGAGATTTTAGGTAAAAATGGAGACAAATAAGATGCAGAATACAAGTAATACAAAGCTTCTTTATTTATTCATCGGTCGTGTAAACAATATTCTGAGTAGGCGGTTTTTCCTGCACTTTGTCAAACTCTAATATTGAAACGCCTATTTCTTTGTCTCTTATTACGTAATGAAAAGAAAACAAAAGAAAAAAAATTATGTAAAAGAACCACGTGCATTATATCAAGTGTAAAATATCTTGATTAGGCTAATGAATCCATCTTGCACTTTAAGAAATTGCTTTCTTTTTAAAAACATTTACAATTCCTCGGTTTACAGATAGAAAAATGTGCAATGTCAAATAAAAAAAATGAAAGGAGATTGCGTTGCAATATACATGTAATTGCACCTTACGTGTATAGTTTAAAATGAATTTAAATGACCGGAAATTGCATCAAAAACTATGCCACATTGGATTTTAATAAATTCATAATGTACAGTACGAAAGTTTTTCCTAAAAAGTCGTCAGCAGATTTGTATTTTGCAGATTTTTTTAAATGACGAAAATATGTTAAAAATACCGGTGACATTATATGCATTATAAAGGCTGAGCTTGGCTGGCATTTTATTCATACGCATGATGAAACTGCTTTCGTAATTATTCAGTTAATAAATTAAGTTCATGTACTTATAAGCATATACGATAAATTGTTTTGATGGGAACAAAGAAGTATTTTCTGAGGCTGTTAAATCAATCAGAAACAACTAAAATATACTGCAAGTATTTCACTGTCAGAGATTTATTTTATTTTAGACATAACTCACATCGAGTTCAAGAGACCTGCCAATTTTGACTATCAATCTGGACAATGGGTTCGAATCGCCTGCCTGACACACGGGGCGAATGAATACCATCCTTTCACATTGACGTCTGCTCCCCATGAAGACACCTTGTCACTCCACATCCGGGCTCTTGGACCGTGGACATGGAACATCCGTCAGGAGTTTGATCCCGAGAATCACAGGGACGGGTCATATCCTCATGTGAGTCTCTCAATATTATTGTTTCAGGTTTATCGTATAGTACTTTTAAATGGAATTGAGACACTCTGAGAGATTTCTGCTTATCATGCAGAGCACCAAACTCCGACCAGCATTAGACGTAATGATTTCCTTTTGAACTTCTTAGGGTTTTTCAAGACCATAAATCTATTCCAACACCTCTTTCTATCATGTAGCATTCCTTGTACTCTAGATATACTTAGACGGACCATACGGTGCAGGACAACAGGACTGGTACCAATACGAAGTGTCGGTTCTGGTGGGTGCCGGAATCGGGGTAACACCGTATGCCTCCATACTTAAAGACTTCGTTCACATGGCTTCAATCAAAAACATGTTCAAAATGAAATGTCAGAAGGTAATTTTCCTAATTAAAAAAAACTTCAAGAAACGTAGCTTGAAAACTGTTTAAAAATATTTTCTGGAGGTTGTGACTATTTTATCATGCTTTTAGCTGTACTTTATTTGGGTGACTGGAAGTCAGCGTCACTTTGAATGGTTATTAGACATCATTAGGGAAGTGGAAGATGTTGACGAGAAAGGTCTGGTGTCTGTGGACATTTTCATCACCCAATTCTTCCAACAATTCGACATGAGAACAGCCATGCTGGTATGTATCCTGCTAAGAAGTAATATTTTGACAAATTAAATCTTCAACATTGAATTCTTAGTTTTTTTCGGTATCGGGGAGAATTTTATATCAAACACGTTAAATACTTCGAACAAGGTCAGCTGGTTTGCACTTAGATTGAATGCAAGACTCAAATGCGGTATCTCAGACTTTCAAATATCTAGTATTATTTAGACATAGGCGTGCACCATGATCGAGATGTTCAAGTTTGAATAACTAGAACTTGCAAATTTTTTTTTCACATTTATTTCCCAAGATATTGCAAATTTAGACATCACTATTAAGATGCCAATATTGAGAGTAACTTCTAGTATACAAAACAGCACGAAAAATTGTCAATAAAGGCATTGGCTTTTAATTCACAAAAAGCAATTTTAGAAGTGTTTTTATTTTCACTGACTACTAACTAACTATTTGCTTATTTTAGTATATTTGTGAGGAGCATTTTCAAAAGCTTTCTGGTGGACGCAGTGTTTTCACCGGACTTAAGGCTAGCACTCATTTCGGAAGGCCTCAGCTAAATAGCATGTTTAATGCTGTACACAGAGCTCACCCTATGGTAAGAAAACATAATTACAATTTTTCTGTAAAGTTGTCTAGTGGGCAAAATGTAAATGATGGCTTTTTAAGCATGAAAATTTTAATGTGCACACGCAACACAAGAATTCAATGAACTGTACATGTATCTCCCGACGTCACTGACCTGCCAAACCATTTTAAGTAATTTTCAATCCGTTTTGCGGGTGTTCTCTTTACAGGTGAAAAAGATTGGTGTTTTTAGCTGTGGACCACCGGGAATTACAAAGAGCGTAGAGCGGGGTTGTATTGAGGCCAGTAATAATACGAGAGCGTTGTTCGAACACCACTTTGAAAATTTTTAATCTCAAAATGTTGCCAGTTTCTTTTAAACTTTCTTCCTATATGGATACGAGAATATTTCTCTCCATTTTTAGCGTAGTTTGATGATTTTTTTTTTCTAATTACGTGTTCGTATCTAGTCATTAGTACTGTACACAGTTAATTTTGTTTACCAATTTATTCAGTCATACTTTAGTCATATTGTATGATTTTTTTCTTTTAATTGGAATATCCAAAGGATTTTCGTGGTAAGAAGGCGCACATGTCATGTATATTTGTAAGTTACGGAAGTGCCATATATTTTTTTTCGAAGTGCCAAATTTGGAATCGTTAACTACATCTGAAAGGGTTTTAATTTGAACATGTTTAACATAATTGATCAGCAATGATACATAGTTGTGTCTTTTTTTGTTTGTTTTGTTTTGTTTTGTTTTTTACCTTTGCCTCATGCTAAAGAAGTTGTAGAATGCTATACTGTGCTTTGAATTGAATATGTTTTTTTTTACTAATTACATCCATCACTCTTTAAAAATGCAACACAACTGATTTATTATTAGAACATAAACAGGTATACATGTATGTGTATGCGCGTTGCATTGGGGCATTCATTTTGGACAAATGCATAAAAATATTTCTTTGATTATAGTTTTTTTTTCCAAGGCATTAAATGTTTGATTTTGGCATTTCTGTGTGAAACATTTGCTTTAATTTCTGAACGATTATATATTGACTGAAGAAAGAATTCATCTGGTACTGTATCTGAAGTATAATATTCTTACTAGTATACTAGCTGTCTTTCATTTTTTGTGCATTTACTTTTTTAGTGTTTACATTTCTCAACTTTTAATCATGTCAAACTATAATAATGTTCAAATATTACATCAATTGCAAGTATGTATCAATAAATGGTTGTATTAAATGTGATGGCATTTTATTTTTACACAAAGACCACCTTTTATTATAAACAATGATCTTGCATATGACGAAAACTATGTAATTACAACAACATAATTAAAGAACCAATAAATGTCTGTGTTATTTCATTCTTATTGTTAAAAACATTAAATAATAATTTTACGTTCATTTCATTATGAATTCGAATCAATGTATTCACGAATAAAATAATATTTAAACATGTCATACCATATCATCATTTCAATTTCCCTTTATTGCAAAAAAAAAAAATAATAATAATAATAATAGTTTCCATTCCTAGCTACTGCACATGTGAACCCTTGTATCAGAATTTAAAGCAAATTTAATATTTTTATTGACAAACTAACAGCCAGACGAATCAGTTTTACTTTGATACCAAAGATCATTAACTCTTAGTCACCTTTCTTGTTCAACTTGCTAAAGTTTAGACTTCCGTCCTCTCTGGTTCCTAATATTGAAACTAACATGCTTTCAATGACCTTGTGATAGGTTTTAGCACCTATATAAACAAAAAAAAAACAAATCATTCTATTCATGATTGATTGTGTGTTGTTTTGCATCGAGAAATATTCACACATTGATAGAGGTCACCATATACCGATGAAGGGCTTCAAATTCAGACCTTCACTCGGTACTCAGGGTCTTTGAGCAGTGAGGGTTCTTTATCCTACCACCTACCATGACACGGACCTCGGTTTCTAAGGTCTTATTTGAAAGACGCGTGGCTTTCACTTCTAATGCCTCTTGGCAAAGGAACAGTCACTACATATGTTTACTCTTGGATTTGACGCGGCGAAACGAGATTCGATCCCGGGCCTCCACCTCACAAACTGAACGCCCTACCCAGAGGCTAACGTGACCGGTAATTCTTTTCATGAAAATTATTTTTAAAATATGAAATTTTGGGGTTTTTTATAACTCTAGTTTCTTTATGAAAGATCTAACACCTAATATAAATTTTCTAATTTATAATAAAAATACAAACAACTTTAGCAAAGCACTTTGGGAAAAATTTTACTAAAATTGCCTTTTAACATGACTATTTTCTAAAATAATAATAATAATAATAATGGTCATTCATCTTAATTTGAGAAGTAAAAAGATTCTATCCAAATTATTCCTATTTAAGGAGGTTCATCATACCTGTTCACTCATAAAATTTTGCTTTAATGCTTATAATTTTCCGAAAGTCTAATACACAATTAAAATGCAAACAATTTCAGCATAGCTTGTGGTGCAAAATTTGACAGAGATGATCTTTCATAAAGGAATAAGAGACATTTATTCCATTTAGAGTTATCTCTTTTATATGAGGATGGATGAACCTTAAAACTGTGTTCACTTTCTTAGGCCCCACCCTGCCTTCGGGGCCATAAAATGAATAAATTTCAATCTACACTTTAAAATAAAGCATTTACATAAATTACAGGTAGCCCAGTAGAAATACCCAAGAATATTTTGAAATGCCAACAATCTCCACTTTTCTACACTGTAAGGAAGCATTCGCATAAGTTTTTCTCATTTCTGGCCCATGCAGGGATTCTTCAGAAGAAAATTTAATGATGCCACCAAATTTCCACCAATCTCTCCTTGAAAGAGAGCTTGCCCTTCATACATGTATCAACAAATTTGGATTGCCTTTACCCAAGTACTAATATGCTCTGAGGCAAGTTTGGTTGAAATTGGTCTTATGGTTCTGGAGAAGTTGAAAATATGAAAAGCTGACAGACAAGACACGAAAAACGATACACTACAGACGGACGTCAGCCATTCTTCGATCAGGAAATCTCAATTGACCCTTTGGCTAGGATGAGATAAAAATAACTTGGTCTAAAAAATGCTAGATGTAACGGAAAAAAAATCTAGTTTACATTTTGAACTCCGATTTAAAAGTAGAAAAGGGACATATTTCCAGAAATAAGTGTCAACATTACTGAAAATGTCACCAAGGTTTTATTTTTCAAAAACATATCTTTTGCTTGCTTTCAAATTGTCTGTGAGTTTGTAACAGTTACCAATCATTAAGCCACGTTTTGGGTGTGGAAGAAAAACAGAACCTAGCAGAATTCAATTTAATAACAATTTTTAAATTTGTCTCAATAACTGTCAATATGTTCTAATTCTAATTCATCAGTTACTACATTATCACTGCTTAAGGTGTGATGAATTACAGTCATATGTCGCGGTTGAATGAAAATATTTTAATATTTTGATATATATTTGTTAACAAGAAATGAGTAATAAATAAAAAGATTGATATACCAAGGAAGCATGAAAGAAATCTGCTGATGTCTGAAGTTATATTTGCACTGGTTTGCTCAAAATTATGAAATGATGCTCACTCAATATACTGTATAGGGGATTAATTTCACGGGTTGTAATTTTCACGTTTTTCTCTCCTCCGACACGATCGCGGTTTGTTGATTTCGCGGAATCGGTACATGTATAAAATAAAGTTACCTCCCTTGTCTATATCCGTTTAATCCATAGCATAGCTAGAACGACATAATCAGCGTCATGTATTCACTTCACAGGGTATGTTTATATAAAATAGTTAGATTTAATAACTAATTAGTTATTAAAAGTCCTTGACTATGAACGTCGAGTGACTTTCCTATATGCGATTACGACACCCCAAGATCTTCTTTCCGAAGGGATAATATATCGCGGCGAAAAACCACTGGACAGCTGCTGGACGGTAAGAAATTGTTAATGTAGGTCGACGATATAATATCCTTCCACATCTTCAGCAAGTTCGATATTATTTGAATGATTTTTTAAAACTAAAATGTCGATAAAAACTAATACGTATGATAGTGTAGGTAACGAATACACGTGGTAACATAGTTACGCACGGGTAATCAAAACCGTTTTGATTGATGAAACATGTAGCATTGGCTATTAAAACAGCTTTTTAACAAATACAGGTTATTATCTGATGATCTAAATTAAAGTAAAGCGTGATAGTTAAAATTATTGAATGACAAGTGCGACTCGTAATTACTGAAATGACCATGTACTACACGTATCGTAGTCTATTCTTAAATATCCAAATATTGAAAACTTATTCACTGTTTCTTGAATTCACGGATTTATTAACACCGTGAATATAGCGAATATTAACACCGCGAGTTATTTTCCCCCTATACAGTAACTCTATAAAATGCTAGTATTTAAGTGAAGAATGTCAGGAGTTCGATCCCAAAGGAGTTTGGAAAGAATTAATTTAAGGTTATTTCTGATGAGTGAAGTTGGTCATTTATGTATTTTTAATGTTATATGTCTTTTTGAGGTAATTTTAAAAGATCATTTAAACAGAAATCACACTAATATTTTTAAAATATCTTCTCTTTCTACACTGATTTTATTTCCCTAGCTTATTTCATTTATTTATATTATCATTTTTAAATGATCTGTAATTTAAATTTAGAAGATGGCCAATTAGAGAGAGACAAAAACAAAAAAAAAAACAAAAAAACAAAAACAAATGAAATACAGTATTATATTTAGCGTGTTCAAAATTTGGCTGACAGGGGATGCTTACTCCTACTAGGCACCTGATTCTTCACTGAAATTCATTTTTCAAAAATTTATCGTGGATTCGATTTAGCCTTTTCTTAATATGCTAGTTTTTAGCTATATATTTGATTTAGAGAAAACTGCTTTCCGCCACAGCGCTGAGCAGAATGCACAGCGAAATGTAATACAATATCAGAAACCGAATTAATCAAAGCCATCTGTTAACTTTGAATTATATCAATATGTCATAAAAAGAATAAATATTTATTTTTCGGCATCTTACAAATTTACCTTATTACTGACAGAAGAATGTCATATGAAAATGAAGCAATTTGCATCACAATACGTCTAAAGTATTATATTTGGCTGTGTATTCTATTTAGCATCTTTGGCGGAAAGCAGCTCCAGCTAAATCAAGTATATCGATAAATAACATGCATATATACATGAGTAGATACCTTCAGAAATACGCTAAGCCAAATTTTGTGCTAAATTGTTGAGTAATTGCGCCATCAGATCATAATTTAAAATGACCTAAAAGGATCACAAAATGTTTTGGATATATCAATGATTTCAATTTTTCCCTTTAAAAAATAATCAGGAAATCTGCATTTTAATTTTTAAACAACACTAGACAGAGAAATATGTCGACAGGAGGTAAAATATGCAATTCAATAATTGTGGTCTAAAACCAGACATTGTGAAAGGTAAACTTGAATTGAAAGGCATTTTATGCGTGTTCAGATTTATCAGCATTTATGTATATATAAATGGCGTTTTACTTTAAGTAAACAATTTGTTTGATGCCAAAGAAGAGGTATTTTCTCGGACTGTTAGAATAATCAGAAACACCTAAAAAAAAAAAAGAAATATTTAATTAAGATACATTTTTCTTTCTAAGACATGACCCAAGTCGAGTTGAAGCAATCTGATAACTTTGACCAACAATCTCAGCAATGGTTTCGATTTACCTGTCTGACCTACAATGCACACTGACGCATGCTCCCCACGAAGTCATCCTCTCACTCTACATCCGGGTACATTACAATGTACCTTTCCCACTGATAATTTTCCAAGATATTCTTAATTTAAAATCAGAGTACCATGAGATGTTCTTAGATAAAAATTCAGTATTCATTACCAGGAGTTTTTATCAGGTATCAAACGACGAAAATCCTTGTGTTTTTTAAATTAGCAAAAATAGTTCTAGCTGGCATTTCCTCAAAAATTAATTCAGAGGAGTTAAACAGCATTACCAAGCATCATACCTTTAATTATTGGAACTCTTAAATTATACAGGAAATAAGAAAACAAAGCTCAAAACTACGTTGCGTATGTCCCTAATTACTCCATAGTCCTTTTTCATGAAAGGAATTTTTTATGGTACTTTTATCTATTTGTTTTAAAATTACTATATTAATCTGAGACACTTAGAGAGGCCCAGAATTTTAGTTCATATTGCAGAGCACACTAAAACTGACCAGCCTTAGACGTAGTAATTTCCTTTTGAACTTCTTTGAATGATGATTAGACATCAAAAGGGACCTGGAAGATATTACGGGAAAGGCATGGTATATATTTAGCTGTGGACATTTTCATCACCCAATTCTCTAAAACAAATCGACATGGAAACAGCTGTGGTGGTATGAGGCTGGCTTAGAAGTTATGTTTTAACAAAGTAAATCTAACTTTACTTCCCCAGTTTTTCTACAGTATCTTGAAGAATTATCGTGGCAAATACATTAAATTTTTTAAAGTAGTATGTACAAGTTGTCTAGTAGGCGAAAGGAAAACGATGGCTATTTCAGCATGAAGATTTTAATTTGCACGTGCAAAACAAGATTTTAATTAACTGAACATCTTGCTGCTGACGTCACCGACTTGTCAAGCCATTTTAGATTAATTTTAACCTATTTTGGGGTATATTCTCATTACAGGTGAAAAGGATTGGTGTTTTCAGTTGTGGAACACCTGGAATTACAAAGAGCGTAGAACAAGGTTCTATTGAGAGCAGTAAAAGCACAGTTGCGCTGTTCGAACACCACTTTGTAAACTTTTAATCTGAAAATGTTGACCATTTCTTTTAAACCTTTATTCCATATCTATACATTGAACGAGAATTTTTTGTTTGTTTCTAGCATAGTTAAATGTTTTTGACTGATTACCTTATGTGTACATAGTAAGTATATAGTACTGTTTACAGTTCATTTTGCGTATCAATTTATTCAGACATATTTTAATCATTGTATTATTAATTTTTCTTCGAATTGGAATATCTAAAGGACTTCTGTTAGTGAGAAGATGCACATTTCATTCATACATGTATTTGTAAGTTACAGAAGTGCCATTTTTTTTCTAAGTGTCAATTCTGGAACCGTTAACTAAATCTTAGAGAGTTTTAGTTTGAACATGATTAACGAAATTGATGAGCATTGCTACGTAGTTGTTTCGAGCTTCTTTTTTTTTTTTACCTCTGTCTCATGTTAATGAAGTTGCATAACTGTACACTGTGCTTTACCAAAAATTGAATAGGGTTTTCGTTATTATTTATAAGAATGTTCACTATATATATATTTATTAGATATTCACAAGAATATCAGTAATCTTGTTAAAGTCATCATTTCGTAAGTTCTATGGTCGATACAATGACCTTGTCAGCAAATACAATCTATCATTAAGTCAAATGCTGACTGACCTGACTTTTTCTATACTTACTGTTAGGCCATTATTTACACACTGAAATGTCGACGGATTTTTCTGGTAATTCCCGATCAGGACATGGAGCACAGGTGGGTGTGACCGGTCGGCAGGGGATTCTCACTCCTCCATGGCACCTTTTCCCACCTCTGATGTCTTAGAAGTCCGTGTTTGCTCTGCTCCTATTTTGTAATGTTTAATGGACTTTTGAGCTCAAATACTGTTCGTTAACTCCACATATTTCATACATCTCAAATAATGTAAACGTAACACGACTGATTTATTCTTATAAAATACGTATGTAAATTTGTTGCAATGGGGCATTCATTTTGGACAAATGCATAAAACAGTTTCAGAGGAACTTTTTTTCCAATGCATAAAATGAAACGTTTTCATTTCAATGTTAAACACATTGTTTAAATTCTAAACTATCATATTTATTGGCAATAGTAAGATATCATCCCGTACGATTATCTGAGTTTCAAATTCTCACTAGTACAGGTGTATTACTAGTACAGGTGTACTATTAGTACAAGTGTGTTACAAGTACAGGTGTTTACTGTGTTCATGAAAGCATACCACTTCTATTTCCTTTTGATTAAATGCAGAAATGGTAATTTTCAGTCCTGACGACTGCACATGTCAACCGTAATGTCATAATTACGGCAAATTAAAATTTCAATTTGCGAACTAACAGCCAGATGCATCAATTTTATACTTGGTGGTAAAGATCATTAAACCCTAGTTACATTTTCTCGTTCAACATGTTATAGATTAGACTTCAGTCTTTTTTGGTCCCCAATACTGAACCTATCTAAGACCTTTGGCAAACTTTTGAACACTCATATGAATGAAAATTTATTTGAAAATAGTAAATTTCGGTTCATCATTCCTCTATTTATTCAGATAAGATTTTGCTTTAGCAGTCATTATAATTTTTGTAATTTATAATAAAAATGCGGACAATTTCAGCATAACTGGAGGGGAATTTTGACTGAAATAGCCTTTAAACTTAATTTTTTTAAAGGAAATATAGTCATTCATGATGATTCCAGTTAGAAATTTAATGATGCCAACAAATGACCACTGTTTCTTAATTATCTCCCATTTAAAGAAGGCGTGGCCCTTCATATATATATATATATATATATATATATATATATATATATATATATATATATATATATATATATATATATATATATATATATATATATATAATCTTAATCTTCTTATTGCAAGTATGTTTTGTGGAAAGTTCGGTTGAAATTGGCAAATTGCTTTGTGGTTCTGAAGTAGTTCTAAGTAAAAATGTGATAAGTTTACAGAGGACTGATGGACACTGGACACTTTGATTAGAAAAGATCACTTCAGCCTCTGACTCAGGTGAGCTAAAACTAATGCCCTGTTCACACGGAGAGTTTAATTCAAATTAAACGTAAGTTACTGCGAATTAAATTTGAACCGCGTTCACACGGGGAATTTAATGCGAATTAGTTTAATTCGAATTAATATACTGCGCATTAAATTACTTCGCATTAGCTCCGTGTGAACGCTAAGCGAAGCTAATTCGAATTAAATTTCGACGCATGCGTAATGGCACAATTAAGTCACATGCCACATGTCGGTGGTCAGATATAGGTAATTATGCTATTTTTTAGTGGAAAACAAAGAAAAATTATGTCAATCACTGAAATGTGTATAGACACTATGACAGAACGTCATATGGGTCTGCTCCGCATAAGGTGACGTGATTTTAAAATGACGTCATAATAGCCTTACTGAATAGCCTTACTGTAGAAATAAAATTTTAATTCGCATTAGTTTACTTCGCATTAGCTGCCGTGTGAACGCAATTTAATTCGCATTATTTTAATTCGCATTATTTTACTTCGCATTAATTTACTGCGAATTAAACTCTCCGTGTGAACAGGGCATAAGTTCTTAAAAGAAAAAAAAAGCTGCTAGATGAACAGAGAAAAATATCTATTTCATTTTTGATCTCTTAATTCAAGGGAGAAAAGAGATATGTTTCCAGAAACAATTAGTATTAAAGTTAATGAAAAAGTCAAGCAGTTTAATTGTACTAAATTATATTTTGCTTGCTTTCAGATTTGTGATTGATTTCTTTTTTCGCAATCATAATTAAAGTCGTGTTTTGGGTGTAGGTAAAATCTCCTATATCAAAAAGGAAAACGAGCATACAAAAAAATCAATTTAATTACAATTTTCAAATCCGTCTTCTCAATAACTGTCAATAACTTCGAATTCTAATTCATCAGTTACTTTATCACCACTGCTTATGGTGCGATAAATTAGATTCATATGTCGGGGCAGACGGATACTATTTTATTATTTTGATGTATGTTTGTTAACAAGAAATGAGTTATAAATATAAAGTTTGGTATGCCCAGGAAGCAATAAAATACGCCAATTCAGCATCTATTTAAAATTACATGAATATTTGTACTGGTTTACTTAAAATTATCAAATGGTGTTCACTCAATATAACCCTAAAATACTATAGCACTAAATAATATAAATAAATAATGTATAAAGAAGGGGTTTAGAAGGTATTGATATTTGGTTATATATCGTGGTGAATAACTTTAAAGGGTCAGTATTTCATATATATTGATATATATAACATGTCCTTTTGATGCGATTTTAAAAGATTATTTAAAATGAAATCACTTTTCTCAAGCTTATTTCATATAAAACTATATATTTTCATTTTTATCTGTGGGCATTTCAAATGGATTTTGATCCAAATAAGAGTTAGAAGCCCCAATGTGATGGCATAGATTTTTTTTCAAAATCTTTCATTCATTTAACTTCTTGCCCCATAAAAACATAAATTTTGGACGATTTTTTGAAATAGGTGTTATTAAAAAAAATGGTGTCTTATAAGAATTTTAAATATTAATATCGTCTCACAATAATTTATTCTTTTTAAAAAAAAATGTGTAAAGGGCAATAACTTTTATGTTCTTCATTCATGCATTTTCTTTGATAGTTTTTATTGTCATATGGTTTCAAATCCACAATTTTTACTAATTATAAAGTTACAATCATTTGGAAATTTCAAATCTAAAATAATGTCATTTGAACCAGTTTAACGCGATTTTAATGATGTTGTTAACCAAATAGGGAATTTTCTCAATCTTCCGTTGGTCCCCTTTGATCTCCATGTCGCCTTCCACAAATAAGTTGCTGGAAAAGTAAGTTGAAATCTTTGTCTGGAAAATCAAGACAAATAAGATGCAGAATTCAAGAAATATATAAAATTTATCTTTTTTTTAATTAGTCAAGTAAACAATACTGGAACTCAGTAGGTGGTTTTTGTTGAATGTTTTACAAAAATAAAAAATTGTTAAAACACCTACTTCTTTGTCTCTTATTACGTATTTAAATTACCACAAGCTTTGGATTTGAAAAAAAAAATATGCAAAAGTTTTTTTTTCAAAAACACGTGCATTTCATTTGTTAAGTGTTAATTATCTTAAATTTGTCAATGAAATCATCTTGCACTTTAAGAAATAACTTCTCTTAAAAAAAAAAAAAAAAAAAAAAAAAAGTCGTGTCCGTCGGCATTTTACAGATTTCTTGCATGGATGCAATGTGTCAAATAAAGAATGAAGCAAGATCGCATTACAATAACATTGCGATTTTAAAAAACCAAACAAACAAAATACAAAAAAAAAAAACAAAAAAAAAAACAACAAAAAAAAAAACAACAAAAAAAAAACTCAAAAGGGTATTGCATTGGAAAACTATACATGTAAGTTACATTGGATTATATCTTGTTCACCAAGAAGAAAACTCTTTCCTAAAAAAAAAAAATTATCATAAAAATTGCAGGTCTGCATCTTAAAAATTTCATTTTTAAAAAACTAAACAAACGAATGTGTCAACAACAAAAATAATAATAATAATAAAAAATACAATGGAGACAAGATATATATTTACAATGTACTGCATGAAACTGCATACATTCGGTTAATCAATGATGTACACGTATTCTTTTTAAAATTGTTAGCAAATATTGTTATTTGAGTGAAAAAAATTGTTTGATGGGAAGAAGGGTTTTCCCCAAAACTGTTGAAATTATCTAAAACGTCATCCCATGGACGCAAATGAGTGCATTAAAAACTGTATTAGAATACAATGTCACTCTCAATGTACAGGTTGGTTCAGCTGTTGCAGAGTCTGGGGATGCGGTTATTTTTGACGAATATGTCTTCTCATTTTTTTCCAATGTATGCTCAATGGCTTTAAATTTGGCTATTTAGATGGCCAAGACAGGACTAAATGCTGAGGCTTTGCAAGAATGCACTTGTCAGACGAGTCGGGTGCGACTCTGTACTGTCAGATTGAAAAAAAAAAAAAACAAGAGGCCCAAGGGCCACATCGCTCACCTGAGCACTGTGGCTAGGAAAAAAGGAAAAATCAGTTTAGTATTGAAAAGCTTAAATGCATGTGGTCCCAACCTACCCCTGAAAAGGGAGTAGGGGGGGGGGGGTCATGATTTGAACAAACTTGAATCTACACCACCTGAGGATGCTTCCAAATAAATATGACCAATCATAGCTTTGCTGTTCTTGAGAAGAAGATTTTTGAAGATTTTTCCTATATATTCCTAAGTAAAACTTTGATCGTCCATTGTGGACCCACCCAACCCCCGGAGGTCATAATTTGAACAAACTTGAATCTACACCACCTGAGGATGCTTCCAAATAAATATGACCAATCATAGCTTTGCTGTTCTTGAGAAGAAGATTTTTGAAGATTTTTCCTATGTACACCTATGTTAAACATTGATCGTCCATTGTGGCCCCACCCTACCCCCGGGGGTCATGATTTGAACAAACTTGAATCTACACCACCTGAGGATGCTTCCATATAAATATGACCAATCATAGCTTTGCTGTTCTTGAGAAGAAGATTTTTGAAGATTTTTCCTATATATTCCAGACCTATGTAAAACTTTGATCGTCCAATGTGGCCCCACCCTACCCCCGGGGGTCATGATTTGTACAAACTTGAATCTACACCACCTGTGGATGCTTCCAAATAAATATGACCAATCATAGCTTTGCTGTTCTTGATAAGAAGATTTTTGAAGATTTTTCCTATATATTCCTATGTAAAACTTTGATCGTCCATTGTGGCCCCACCCTATCCCCGGGGGTTATGATTTGAACAAACTTGAATCTACACTACCTGACAATAATTCCACATGAGTTTCATCTTTCCTGGCCCACTGGTTCTTGAGAAGAAGATTTTTCAATAATGCCATTAATTTTTTGCTATTTCGTAATTATCTCCCCTTGGAGGAGGGCGTGGCCCTTCATTTGAACAAACTTGAAACCCCTTCACCCAAGGATACTTTGTGCCAAGTTTGATTGAAATTGGCCCAGTAGTTCTGGAGAAGAAGATGAAAATGTGAAAAGTTTACGACAACAACGACGCCGCCGCCGACGACAGACAACGGACAAATTTTGATCAGAAAAGCTCACTTGAGCCTTCGGCTCAGGTGAGCTAAAAAACGGTTCCAGGGTGTTGCATTATTGGAAAGACATGTGCAGGTAGGACATCGTCAGAGTACTGTTGTGCCGTCAAAGTCCTTTAAATATGACCCAAATCAGTCCTGCTTGTATACAACACCGTTGCCCATATCAAAACACTACCAGGACCAAATCTATCAACCTCCCGGTGGCAGTTTTCTACAAAACGTTCATTACGAAGCTTATGTACTCTCACTCTTCCAAAAGGCTTTGCAATAAAAAATCTGGACTCAACCTACATCAAACTGTTGTGCGCTGTTGCCATAATCTGTTGACCTTTAACGTCGATATTAGCGGTATTGTGGGGTCAGAACGGTAGCATGTATAAGTCCCTCGGCTCTAATTTCATCATCCCGTAGTCATGCAGTTGGAGGCGGTCTTGTTTGATTTTCTGAGCATTGCAAGGATAGCTAATGCTGTAGACGACGTCATTGTGGAATGTTGATACAGATGACGCAAACCAATAAACCGACCCTGTGCTGCAGATGTCACGCGTGGTCTGCAATCTTTTTGGCGATCCTTGATTGTACCATGCTGTTGGTATTTATTGTATATGTTAGATATGGTGCATTGTGCAACATAAAAACCTCTTGCAATGTAGGCTGTGCTACACAAGTCATGCTTCCAGTAATCCAATTTCCTTTTTTGTGTTGTGCATCATTCAGATGCGGTATTTTTGAATAGCGTCAATTTTCAAAAATAAGAGAATCAAAAATTCGAGAACCCCAGCTTTTGATAGGCTTTTTGTACCTAAATGATGTGCTTGAGAAACCAACAAAAGAAAATCATACCCGCAGTATAATAAAATAGAGCTCTATTTCATAATACCATGGGTATGATTTTTTAATAAAACGTTAATTCTACGTTAATTTTTTTTTTTTTTTTTTTTTTTTTTTTTTGATTTTTCATATGGAATACATTGTAAATGTGTACTAGAAGATCAATTTATGGCAAAAGACGAATAAAAATATCCTTGGACGGAGGGGGCATCCTGTCCACAAGCACCTGTGTCGCGTAATAGCTGTAATTTCCATCTGTGTCGCAGAAAAGAATTTTTTTTCGCGGAAAAACTGTGCTGAATCGTGGATAAGTGGAATATTTTACCTTTCTCTCCCATTACGAAGCTGTAGTTGTATACACTATCCTTGTCCAATAATCAAATATGTACAGTATACTATTTACAACGTCATCAAATGATTTTTAACAAAACATTATTATAACCTTTACATGTATATATGTATATTGCATCGGGACATTCATTTTTGGACAAATACACACAATTTCTTTGACTAAATTTCAGAGGTTTTTTTTTCAAATGAGAAACTTTTGTCCTCTCTGCGTAAAACATATGTGTTAAATTATGAACGATAATATTTATTAGCTAAAGCAAGAATTTATCCGGTTTATTTATCTGAGTTTAACACTTATATACTACATGTAGTATACTGTCTATCACTTTATACGAGGGGTTATCAA
The DNA here is from genome assembly GCF_033153115.1 of Saccostrea echinata. NCBI lineage: Eukaryota > Metazoa > Mollusca > Bivalvia > Ostreida > Ostreidae > Saccostrea > Saccostrea echinata. Next base: position 9,122,491 of record NW_026889750.1, read on the forward strand.
AAAGTTCGTGGACTGACGCGATAAAATTAATATGTAGTCTTTGCTTACAAAATTTATGCGGAACATAAAACAACAAAAGTTTAAGAAATGTTGAAAATTTTAGCTTAATAAGTTGATAATTTGCAAAAATTATTCTAAAATTAAAAAGACTTTATGTGATCACCCGGTGCTGTCGCCGTTTAGTGTCATGACGTCCGCTTAACGTCATTGTTTCTTAATGTCCCCTCTCTCTACCTCATACACTTATCTTGATGAGATTACCTGGAGTTAAGTAAGGACTTAAACCCGTCTTATTTATATGAATTTACAATGTCATGAGCAGCTGTTTTCAATGCATATAATATTGTAAATGGATCTTTATATGGGGAAAGATCCTCACTTGATTATGCCAGAATACTTAAGCTTGTTGGAGTTCAATTTCTACCACACATGATCAACGTCACTTTTCGACGTGACTGATTTTTGACACCTTGACTACAAATCGACACTAACAGTGCATATTTCATCTCTCTGAATCTTTTTGGCATTAAAAAACAAGTACTCTGGATGCATTTTATTTTTCTGTAGCCAGTTTAAACATTCTTTAGGTCAATACCAGTTTTTCCAGGACCGAAACTCTATAGACTGTTTGAAAAAGAAACCCCTCCCCCTTTTTGACGTTATTTTCAAGCCCATAATTGTTTGGACACTCCATATAAAATTTACGATAAAATTTCATAGAAATTACAGAATGGGGTAAAAATTGCAAATTTTACTGAACAAATGTGTCGTACCACATGCCTGAATTAACGAAATTTTTTGATGACAAATACTCATATCTAAAGAGTTTTTCTCAGTTACACTCAGGTAGAAAAAAACGTCATATTAGAGGTTGCGCCGCCTGGACATACTTCTGCTTACAAAAACACTAACATTTTATTAAAAAGTAAAAATTATGATTTATGGTTTATTCCATAGATAGAAAAGATGATGCTAACTAAATGTGTAAAAATTCATTGATGTACCTAAAGCGGTTTTAATTTTATGACGCTAGTCCACGAACTTTTTGATAACCCCTCGTATATGCGTATTTACTTTACGTGTCCCAATTTATAAACATGAAAATGTTCCATTATATTAAATAAAATATCAGAATGTATCAATAAATGGTTGCTTTCAGTGCAATAGCATTTTATCGTAACACAACTTTTGTCAAATTCAACGATCTTGCATATACATAAATAACAGGTCATGTTTGAAAAATGTTATTTTAATTAAAAAAAAACTGTTGTGTAGTATGTCTTTACAACAATATAATCAAAGCACCAATTAATGTCTGTGTTATTTAATCTTAATGATTATTACGTGTACAAACTTTAAACACGTCCACTGTCCAATTACAAGATCAGAATAATGACATTGTAAAATACTGTCTTCAAACCTGCGTTATATCATATCATCATTTCAATTCCCCTTTGATTCGACAAAGAAAATGTTAATTTCTAGGTCTGAATAATCACTGAATTTAAAATTTTCCCACTGAGGAACATACAGCCAGAACGGATCAGTATGACTTTGCACTGATGATAAGCAACCCCGGGTACCTTTGCTGTTCAGACTGTTACAGTTTGGACTTGCGTCCACTTTGATCGCCGATATTGAAGCTACCATGTTTTCCAAGACCTTGGGCAAACTTTTGAGCACCTATTGATTCAAGAAAATCATTTTATTTATGAATTTTTTTTTTAATTTAAAAACATAAAGAATGTTTGTTTCATGAACGAGAACTGCGTGAATTCATTCGTACCTGGAATTGCTTCCTCTACAATGACCTTTATGCCCTCCGTATACTCGCGCTGTAGAGCATCTTTCCTACTCTTTGCATCATACACGCCGTAGTAGGCAGACGAACGATCTGTATTCATGCATCTTTGAGGAAATTTGCTTAAAGTTTTTGCCAGCTCTATTGCGACTTCAAGGGCTAAAAGGTGTGGAAATAATGCACAGCATAAAGTAACCATAATTCTACTACAAAACAAAAAGAGCGTCACAGTTATATATGGTTACGTTAGATTCAATAACTCACGCCGAGCAAAAGTACTCATGATTAGCCTAAAATATATATATATATAGAGAGAGAGAGAGCTTTCTTACACTTTCCATCTGGAACCACTCGGTTTGCCAGACCAAAGTCATATGCCTCTCGGGCTCCGATTTCCCTTCCTGTCAAAATAAGGTCTAACGCACGGGAAAGTCCCACCAACCGTGGCAAACGCACAGTTCCCCCGTCGATTAATGGGACGCCTGAAAGCAACATTTTTAACTTTCTTCAGTAAGTAAAATGTAAATACAGAGTGCTACGGTCATAAAGGGGCATAATAAAGGCACAAATTTCCCTCACTAAGCATTAAAGGCACATCGAATCGCCATATCAAAAACAAAAAAATATCCTCATTAACTTTACAATTTTGAGTGTCTCGCATTATAGGACACAACTGAGTAGGTAAAAATTCTGTTAACATACCAAATCTCCGACAGAAGACTCCCATTTTAGCAGATTCCTCCATGACTCTGAGGTCACACATCATAGCCAGCTCCATCCCGCCGGCAACCGCATACCCAGACACAGCCGCTATCACTGGCTTACTGAAAGCCATTCGAGAAGGTCCCTGGAATAAGCAATATTCTCGTATATATACTTGGATTTCGTTTATTCTTCCGACACAACGGTTCATGAATTTAGTTCACAGGTTTTAGAATGTACAAGTACTATATATATATTTACACCAAGTAAAATATCGGATTATAACGCTCAATACCATGACTACACCCCTTACTGGAAGAAAAAAAATAACTGATGCGTCTATAGCTACAAATTATGACATAGTGTTATTTCACCAATATTTCCATTTTTTCACAATCTTTTGCTATTTACCAATACTTTTCATACTACTTGTACACACATATAATGTACATGTAATATATATATTTCTTGCAATTTTCAAAAGAAACTTTTTATATTTAAAAGATTAGGTTCACCAGATATTGAAGAAAGTGATTACGGTACATTATGTAATTTTCCATCACGTATATTAAGTAGATAGGTTTGTCATCTTTTATTTGAAAAAAAAAAAGGCACAGGAGCAAACCTTTTAGAAAAAAATGAATGCTGATAAGGCTCCATTCATAAGACGAACGGCAACACAATCACTAAAAAAATAACCTTTTTTTTAATAGGAAAAAAGTTTACAAACCATTGGTCCAATCTCTGCGTGGTCTGGGTCATTTGATGGAATTTGCGTCCCCACTTTAGATAAAGCTTTCAAGTCATATCCAGCACAAAAGTTACCATCTAATATTGCAGACAATAAACATTATCAACATTAATTAGGGATGTCAATTTTGTCAATAATTCATATTCGAATATTCAATGAAAGTATTCGAATATATTCGAATATTCGATAAAATAAATAAAATCTGTTTTATTTTAAATATGCATCATCCTACTCTCGTAGGTATACTTGTATAGGAAGTAAAATTGTATGAAGACTTTTTTAGGTGTAAAATAAGAAATTCCATTTGATATTTGTCAATGTTTGAAATAAATAATTGATTTAAATGTAGAAAAGTATAATTTTAACAAATGAAACGTGTATTTATAGTAGCCCCAACTGAGGAACCAGTCGTCTCACAAAAGGCAAGATAGCCGTAACGGTATACTGTTCAGATTTCAATACGTGTAATAAATTACAATTATCTGCCTGATAAGAGATATGATTAAAATCTTTGATACAATGTAAACAAATATTTCCATAGACAATTTTCCTAGGTAATTAACCGTTTTCCCGATAATGAATATAAATTATGCACAACCCGAGATAATCAAGTAATTTACACATTTATTCTGAAATTAAGCCCTTAACAATATTAATCACAGATTAATTCTATCGGACATTCATTCAATGATCAATTAATTTTATTTTGATAAGTATACTCTTCGCGCCTTTTAGATATTCTAGATTTCATTTGTTGTCCTCGATTCTAGATCCGATCGTATCTTTAACTAATAAAAGCTATGAAAGCACGTTTTGTATTATACATAAAGCATTATTGTACAATTCTTTACAACACCTTACTCAAAACAAAATACATGTAATTTAGAAGATTTATAAGATAAGAAAGTAGTGAAAGAAATCAGGCGATCGAAATTGATCGCTAGTAAATTAAACAGGGATAATTCCAGCACTGTTCTAATCAAAATTTATTAATCACACTACTTCTTTTTATGAAATCTGAAAAACACCGAATATTCGAATCTTAAATTCATATTCGAATATCAACTCATCGAATGAATATTCGAATGTTCGAATATTCGTTGCCATCCCTAACATTAATAAACCACATCTGGTTGTGATTTTATAAATTATATAATTATGTCTTGAATGACAACTTTTTAGGTCACCTGAGTCACTCAGGTGACCTATTGCTATCTATTTTCGTCCGTCGTCGTGCGTCGTCCGTCGTGCGTCGTCCGTCGTGCGTTAACTTTTGAACATTTTTAACTTCTTCTCTAGAACTGCTCAACCAATTTCAACCAAATTTGGTATATAGCATCTATGGGTGAAGGGGAACAAAAATTGTGAATTTCATGGTCCCTGCCCCCCTGGGGCCTGAGGGGTGGGGCTAAAACCACCAAAAATAATGCAATCTTTAAAAATCTTCTTCTTTACTCCTGGACATCAAGCAGTCAAACTGTTGGAATCATTGTAATAAGCATTGAGCCCTCTACCAAAATTGTGAAATTCATGGCCCCAGGGTCAGGGGTTCTGGCCCCAGGGCGGGGCTATATAGATCATATAGTGAAAGTGCATTATTTCTTTGAAAATCTTCTTCTCTGCTCCTGGATATTAAATAAAGTTACTAAGTACATAGTTATGATGAGTAAGAGTGCCTCTTCCAAAATTGTGAAATTCATGGCCCCAGGGTCAGGGGTTTTGGTGTTAGGGCGGGGCTCTATAAATTATATAGTGAAAAAGCATTAATTCTTTGAAAATCTTCTTCTTTGCTCCTGGGTATTAAATAAAGTAACTAAGTACATAGTTATGATGAGCAAAAGTGCCTTTTCAAAAATTGTGAATTTCATGGCCCCTGGGTCAGGGGTTCTGGTGTTAGGGCGGGGCTCTATTGATTATATCGTGAAAATGCATTAATTCTTTGAAAATCTTCTTCTCTGCTTCTGGATATTTAATAAAGTAACTAAGTACATAGTTATAATGAGCAAGAGTACTTCTTCCAAAATTGTGAATTTCATGGCCCCAGGGTCAGGGGTTCTGGTGTTAGGGCGGGGCTCTATCAACTATATAGTGAAAATGCATTAATTCTTTGAAAATCTTCTCCTCTGCTCCTGGGCATTAAGGTGATAAACTAAGTACATAGTTATGATGAGGAGGTGGGCCTCTTCCAGAATTATGAAAGCCATGGCCCCTGGGTCAGTGGTTCTGGTGTTAGGGCGGAGCTCTATTGATTATATAGTGAAAATGCTTTAATTTTTCGAAAATCTTCTTCTCTGCTCCTGGGTATTATTTAAACAAACTAAGTGCATGGTTATGATGCATAAGGATGCCTTTTCAAAAATTGTGAATTTCATGGCCCCAGGGTCAGGGGTTCTGGTGTTAGGGCAGGGCTCTATTGATTATATTGAAATTGCATTGATTCTTTGAAAATCTTCTCTGCTACTGGAGATTATTTAAACAAACTAAGTGCATGATTATGATAGACAAGGATGCCACTTCCAAAATTTTTAAATATATGGCCTCAGTTTTTGGGGTTCTTGAGGAGGGGGGGGGGTCTATTGATTATATAGTGAAAAAGCATTAATTCTATTAATTAATCATTAATTAATCCTGTCTGCTCCTTAGTGTTGAGCTGATAAATAAATTGCTTAACTATGATGAAAATGGGAGCTTCGAACAGAATTTTTAAATCTTGTGGTCCTAAGGGTCAGGGGTTCTGGCATAATGGGGGGGGGGGGGCTTTTGATAATATAGTGGAAAAGTGTTAATTCTTTGAAGTCCATAGTTATGATGATGAGGGTAACTCTTCCAAATTTGTAAATTTCTTGACCCTTGGTCTTGGGTTCTGGTGTTAGGGTAAGGCTTTGTTGAATCTGTAGTGAAAATGCATTGTACCTGTGAAATTCTTCTCTGCTTCTGGGCATATCGGAAGCAAACTGAGTAAAAGTTTAAATGATATGAGTAAGCGTATTTCTACCAGATTTTTAAACATCTGGACCATTTGTCTAAGCATTCTGGTCCTGGGCAGGGCTCTATTAATTTGTATTCTACTGAGAGAAGTTATTCCCCTTTTCCATTCACCTTTGATAATTAATCACTGTAAATAGTGTATTTGAAAGGTTAATAGAGTAAGATAATTATGCAAGAATGTTTATCGTATAATTAAAAAAGTACTTTCTTAGTTTTAATTATCAGGTAGACCTGTAAGTAATAGATAAATAAAAATGAGACAAAAATAACTTATCTTATTAAAAGTTCTTCTAAGACCATAAGAGAGGTCAATGCTAGAGGTCTTAATATGGGTTTAAAAATAGTACAGAAGCACTAACAGTTTGTAAATAGTCTGCATGGTGATAGTGTTAAGTGGGGGACAGATTAGAACTTAATTATGTTCCCCAAACAAAGTTTGGGAACATATTGTTTTTACTCTGTTTCTTATTATGTTCCCCAAACGAAGTTTGGGAACATATTGTTTTTACTCTGTTTCTTATTATTATTATTATTATTATTATTATCATTCTTTTTTTCTACTTTCTTCTCCGGTACTTTTTTTGTCCGCGAGTGTTCTCATAGAACCACTCATCCGATTGACATGAAATCTTTTTAGGGTTAATAGGCATGTTGTGTAGGTGTTCGGAACGAAGGTCATTTTGCGCGCACATGCATGTACGTGCGCGCGCGTGCAATGAGTGAAATGACTGATATACTTGATGAAGCCGTAACTTTGATATTTCTTGATGAATTGCTTTGAAACTCAAGATATAAAGATACATTAGTAGTCTAGACAAGATAACATGGTCAAATTAGCGTGAACTCACGCGCATGCACGTGCGCTCTTCTCTGATTGGCTGATACAAAAATCTCAATAATTCCCTTGTTTTTTGACAAAATACTTTGAAATTTAGAATATAAGTATATATTATAAGGTGCTACAACATGTTATATAGGAAATTTCTTGAAAACACGCGCATGCAGGTGTGCTGCAATCTGATTGGTTGAAACTTTAAATGTCTATAACTCCCTTGATTTTCAAGAAAACAGGATGAAATTTATGACATGGATAGGCACATAGAGCTCCTACATTATAATACTATCAAAATTGAATGCAAGGACCTGCATGTGCGTATGCTGAATTCTGATTGGCTAATACTTAAAGGGTTACATCTCTCTTATTTTTCAATGAAATTCTTTAATATTTAACACAACTGTATGTATTGTGAGACACTATAAGAAAATTAAAGTGAAAAATGTAGAAAACATGTGCAAGCACATGCGCTGAAATTTGATTGGCTAATACCCATATGGCTATATCGGAGTAGTTTTCCAATGAAATACCCTTAAAAATAAAGTGTCCATCTATATTACAAAAGTATTCTCTAATTTATTTAAGCTTGTAGAAAATGGGGCATCATAAGGGATTTGGGGAGCCGTTTGGGGAACATCTGTAACGGTTCCCGTTACAATTAGCACTAGTTATTATTAAGGTCTTCCGTCTCCAACGGAAGACCTTATTGTTTTCGTTCGGTTTCTTTTTCCCTATTATTATTATTATTATTATTCCTACCGATTTTGTGCACGCAAGTTCTCAGTAACGTCTTGGCCGATTTTCATGAAACTTTCAGATCTGATAGGTATTGATCTGAACCTTATTGGAAATTTTTTTCGTTGATGACGTCACTTTCCATCTCGAGATATTTAGGATTTTCTGATTTTCAGAGGGTCGGCTTGTCCTGGAAACTCCTCCGAAACGACTTAAGATATTGAGTCACGATTTTCAGTGAAGGTAGGGGAAGGTTTGTAGATTTGCAGGCAGGTGTCCAAATCTCTCTAGCGCAAAGGGCGCCGAAGCTCGGTAGGGCTCAAAAAATGTCTCAGAAACATCTCACAAAATTTACACCTTTTCTTTTATATCTTTACACATGTTAAAAAATTGTTAAAACATATAAAAGAAAAGTTGTGCAGAATGATACGACCTTTCATTTTATTTCAAGAAAAAGGGGCTGACCCCTCAAATTAGGGGCTGAGCAGGGCCAAAAGTCTTCCATCTTTAACTCTTTAACGATCAGTAATTTGTAATACATTACTGAAGCAAAGGTGTTTATCTCAACGATTTACAACAATATATGATAAGATTCTGATCATATGTTACGTAATAAAGGGTCAAAAGGGGCCAGAATACTAAATCTTTGATGCTTTATATCTCGAAAAGGGAGAATATTTTGATAAGCAATACTGAACAAAAAATGATCAGAATAATGTACTTAACAATATGCACCCTTTCAATTTTTCTCAAACGGCCCCATAAAGGACTTGGAGGGGTGGCCCCTAAATATTTCCATTCAGCATATCTCCATAACGAAAAGAAATCTCTGAATAGTTGTTGAACAAAAAGTCTTCAAAATCACCAGACCTTTCATTTGATATCAAGAAAAAGGAGCTGACCCTTCAAATTAGGGGCTCAGAGGGGGCCAAAAATCTTTCATTTTTAACTTTTTAACGATCAATAATTTGTAATACATTACTGAAGCAAAGATTTTTATCTTAACGATTTACAACAATATATGATAAGATTCTGATCATATGTTACGTAATAAAGGGTCAAAAGGGGCCAGAATACTAAATCTTTGATGCTTTATATCTCGAAAAGGGAGAATATTTTGATAAGCAATACTGAACAATCAAAGTACTGAAAGTACTGAAAAGCGGTTAGCATGCTTTCATCTAAGATTCTAAGATTGAAAAAAAAACTTTGCATGAAATGATATTAAAGTACGTGTAGCTGTTGTTCAATGTCATCAGAGAAGAAGCAGACATTCCGAACTTTGGAATATTTTACTAAATGACAAAACCACTTACATCTCATTCATACACCAAGACATCATCTTTTATCGTTTGATGTCAAAAATGCATGTTTAGAAGTATCAAAACGTGATTTCTTGAGTTTGAAAGACAGAAAGCGCAATTTTTTAATAACACTTTAGGTAGCGACCAGAAGTGCCCAGGACAAAAAAAGTAAATTGATGTAGATTTATCTACCATGCTCTATAGTTTCTGAAATCTGGTAATTGTTAGGTTGCTATCACACAATTTTAAAAAAAAATTGATAATTTAAAATATTTGAATATATGAATTTAAAGTAGCTGCAGATCTTAAGCTCGCTGGTCTGAAAAAATTGGGATAGACAAAGAGATTTTGTCAGTATTTTTTTTCGGAGAGCTTCAGTTCTGTAGCTATAATTTTGATTGAAGGTAAACTAGTCGGATCAAAACAAAACAAATACACTATTATAAATAGAATTAAACTTTATACGTTGCTCAGGGCGGGTGTGACTGATCAATTGCCGATGCTTACTTCTCCTTGGCACCTGATCCCACCTCTGAAATTTTCAGGGGTCCGTGTTTTATGCCATCTTAACATATTTGTATGTTTATACTCGTGATATTTTGAGATCGATCACTGTTCGTTATCTTAACCTTGTACATTTAAATGTTGAAGTTCATTAAAGGGATTCTGTATTTTTGAGGTACTGAGTACTTCCGTTTTAAATTATGTGCTACTTAGGCACTACCCTCAGTGGAAGACGGACAAGTAAACTAGATAGTCAAGTTTTAAAAAATGTACATTATGACCATGCAAATATTTTAAATGTTCAAACGAGTAAATGATTATGCTACAATCGTTTAAAGTAGGACAAGGATATTGCACAATATATACAGGGACAGATACTGAATATTTGGCACATACTTTTCATGCAATACTCTTGATGTCAAAGAAAACGCATGAAAAGTAAAGTTGTTGTCTAATCAAGCTATACTAGTATAATATATGATTTCACATGTACACTTAAAGTAATTGTTTGATTAACAGTTTATTTGTCCTTCGCAAGAATTATCCAGTTAACAATGTCACTCTCTTCAATATTCAAATTAATATGTCAGCAAAGCAATTTACATTGATATTTTTTAGTACATGTAATAACAAGTATGTGAATTTCTATAAATAAGCCTGTCTCAAAGACTCAGAATAAAAATCATAATTAACAGTTTGAGCAAATTTAAAAATATGTGTACAACTTACACGTTTTTAAACAGATCTAGACATTTGACAAGTTTTCAAATAATAATTAATTATTATTTAAAATCTTTGTCAATTGCCAAGATTTTTTTTTATGATTCTTTCATTTTGTTTGCATATTTTATAACCTTAAGGTTGAATTTTAGAAAAGGATCACTCTGCCGATTTAAGTTTTTATATGTTTTCTATTTTTTTAAGAATTAATTTTACTATTTTCAGTTTCCCATAAATTTTTTTTTCTAAAAATAAAAGTATGTGATCGTTTATGATTGTTTGTAATTAAAAAAAAAAAGAGTACAGAATGTACCCCTGTGAGCTAAACTTTTATAATCTTTTAATTAGAGAAGAAATAACTTTTCAATATGAAATTAATTCCATTGTTTCTACTAAAACAGTTGTACAATTTAGAGAAACTTAAAATGTATTTAAGGCTTTTAATAAAAATTCTTTTTCGTATATTACTTCACTTAATAAAACGTATGTCTAAATACTTTGGGGTAAACTCGTAAGAGAAAATCAAACACGAAAGTTTCGCCTACGTTTTGCAGTTAGTAATAACCTTCAACCCCTTTAGTCAGCAATGAACCCGTCCATCTAGTGCCCATCCTGGCATAATTAGGTCAAATAATTAGGGCGGTCTATAAATTGTTTATGAGAGGTGTTATATGATTTATACAAAATCGTTCAACTCCCAAAAATAAACATTAACTATAAATCGCGATTGCAGGATTTACCGACGAGTTTATACTCTGCAGGTAACCCCTAAAATTCAAGCCGAGCGATTATCTCGGTATTAACCTGTCAGAAGAGGTAGCGATGGTAAACAGATCATAGGTAGCGCTTTGACGAAACTTCCGATGTCGCATAGGTAGCGCTTTGACGAAGCTTCCGGTGTCGACAAAAATTGCGTAAGACCTTTGGTTACATGACATAAAGCGATTAGCGTATACGCTAACCGCTTAAAAAATGATCAGAATAATGTACTTAACAATATGCACCCTTTCAATTTTTCTCAAACGGCCCCATAAAGGACTTGGAGGGGTGGCCCCTAAATATTTCCATTCAGCATATCTCCATAACGAAAAGAAATCTCTGAATAGTTGTTGAACAAAAAGTCTTCAAAATCACCAGACCTTTCATTTGATATCAAGAAAAAGGAGCTGACCCTTCAAATTAGGGGCTCAGAGGGGGCCAAAAATCTTTCATTTTTAACTTTTTAACGATCAATAATTTGTAATACATTACTGAAGCAAAGATGTTTATCTTAACGATTTACAACAATATATGATAAGATTCTGATCATATGTTACGTAATAAAGGGTCAAAAGGGGCCAGAATGCTAAATCTTTGACGCTTTATATCTCGAAAAGGGAGAATATTTTGATAAGCAATACTGAACAAAAGATGGTCAGAATAATGTTCTAAACAATATGCACCCTTTCAAATTTTGTCAAACGACCCCATTAAGGACTTCGAGGGGTGGCCCCTAAATAATTCCATTCAGCATATCTCCATAACGAAAAGAAATCTCTGAATATTTGTTGAACAAAAAGTCTTCAAAATCACAAGACCTTTCATTTGATATCAAGAAAAAGGAGCTGACCCTTCAAATTAGGGGCTCAGAGGGGCCAAAAGTCTTTCATTTTTAACTCTTTAACGATCAGTAATTTGCAATACATTACTGAAGCAAAGTTGTTTATCTTAACGATTTACAACAATATGTGATAAGATTCTGATCATATGTTACGTAATAAAGGGTCAAAAGGGGCCAGAATACTAAATCTTTGACGCTTTATATCTCGAAAAGGGGGAATATTTTGATAAGCAATACTGAACAAAAGATGGTCAGAATAATGTTCTTTACAATATACACTCTTTCTATCTTTGTCAAACGGCCCCATTAAGGATTTGGAGGGGTGGCCCCTAAATATTTCCATTCAACATATCTCCACAACGAAAGGAAATCTCTGAATAGTTGTTAAACAAAAAGTCTTCAAAATCACAAGACCTTTTATTTGATATCAAGAAAAAGGGGCTGACCCCTCAAACTAGGGGCTCAGAGGGGCCAGAAGCCTGTCATCTATAGCTCTGATAATGTTATAAAAATCAAAAGAATGAAATCTAATTAGAGAAGTCTATATATTATTATCTTTTAACAAAGTTCATAGTCAAAATCATATCTCATCTTATCGAAAAATCGGACGGAAGACCTACTCGTTGCTCGCAACGAGATCTCATCTAGTTAAGGTCTTCCGTCTCCACGGAAGACCTTATAGTGATTCTATTGTTTCTTATTATTATTATTATTATTATTCTTTTTTTTTTAGACAAAATTTTGTGCACGCGATTTCTCGAAAACTATTCAATGAATTTCTTTGAAATTTTCAGGGATAAAAGGTCTTTATATGAATTTTATATAAAATTCCGTTTTTTGGTAAATTCGGTTCCAGTGCCAAGTTATGGACAATTTCCTGATTTTAAAATGAAATTTTGTCCTCGAAGGATCTAAGAAACGGCTAAAGATATGAACTGGAGACTTGTTAGAGATGATAGACCATAACTTCTACATGTTCGAAATTACCTTGGTTTTCGTCGTCAGTACTTCCGGTCGTCACCGGAAGTGTTCAAAGAAATCGAAAATTTCAACTTTTCTTTTTTTTAATCAAATCTTGCATCACATTATTGCAACTCTTTCACAGTTTCGAAATATGTTGGTCCCACCGGAAACAAAAACGACTACTTCCGGTTATAAGAGAAAAACTACATAATTTGAGTATTTTACTTTCCCATAAATATCTTTTATAGGCAAAGTATTTGAAATGATTTTTAGATATGTTATTCAGATTGAAAATGTCTATAATAACGTCAAATATCTTTGCAAAATTCACTTCCGGTCGCGTGTTTTTCTGTCCTCAAAGTGAGAAAATATCTGAGTGAGATCTCAGAAACGGTAAGAGATTTAGACACCAAACTTTTATGAGTAATAGACCTTGAGGAGTAGACAAAACCATTTGGGTTAAGAGCGTCAGTCGTCACTTCCGGTCGTCACAGGAAGTGATCAAAGAAATCGAAAATTTCAACTTTTCTCTTTTGGAATAAGACTTGCATCATATAATTGTATCTTTTTCACAGTTTTGATATGTGTTGGTACCACCCGAAACAAAAAAAAAAAAAACAACTTCCGTTTATAAGAGAAAAACTACACAATTTGAGTATTTTACTTTCCCATAAATATCTTTTATAGGTAAAGTATTTGAAATGATTTTTAGATATGTTATTCAGATTGGAAATGTCTATAATAACGTCAAATATCTTTGCAAAATTCACTTCCGGTCGCGTGTTTTTCTGTCCTCAAAGTGAGAAAATATCTGAGTGAGATCTCAGAAACGGTAAGAGATTAAGACAACAAACTTATATGAATAATAGACCTTGAAGAGTAGGCGAAATCATTTGGGTTAAATGTCAGCCGTCACTTCCGGTCGTCACAGGAAGTGATAAAAAAATCCAAAAATTAAACTTTTCTTGTTTAAATTAAAACTTGCATTACCTTATTGCATCTCTTTCGCTGTTTTGAAATATGTTAGACTCCTCCGGAAACAAAAACGTCAACTTCCGGTTTTAGGAGATAAAATACGTTATTTCGATATTCAACTTTCTCATAAATATCGCTTATAGAAAAAGAATTGAAATGTTTTAATACATGTTGTAGATACTGCAATGTCTAGAGACACGTTAGAGATTTTTTTTTTTTTTATAAAATTCACTTCCCGTCGCGTGTTTTCCTGTCCTCAAAATTAGAATTTTTTCTCACAATTGCTTGGCAACAATAAACGACTGAAATCTGAAACTTTCAGGACTTATAGTCTGTCATTAGTTTATTTGCATCGTATGAAAATCATGTGTCGCCGTTACTTCCGGTCGTGACAGGAAGTGATGCAAAAAAGTGAATGGTTAATGGTAAGCACGTTGGATTTTAATGCTGTTGACCAGGGCTAAATCTCCAGAGTGTCTGAATTTCTTTTATCACTCTTTCAGCTTGAATTTTCGTTTTTATTTTCAGAATCGGACGGAAGACGTCTCATTGCTCGCAATGAGTTTCTAGTTAAGGTCTTCCGTTCCAGACGGAAGACCTTATAGTGATTGTACTGTTTATTATTATTATTATTATTATTATTATTATTTTTTTCCCCTTTTTTTGTCGGCAGGATTTCTCAGAGATGACTGGACGGATTTTCTTGAAATTTTCAGGGTTGATAGAGAATGAAATTACCCCGAGGCGTTTTTTTCATTTTTTCAAAATTCACTTCCGGTCGTCAGATATGTCCGATTTCCGTTTTTTTCAAAAATATTTTTTCCGAGTGAGATCTCAGAAACGGTTAGAGATTAAGACACCAAACTTATACGAGTAATAGATCATGAGGAGTAGGCGAGCCCATTTGGGTTAAGCGTGTCAGCCGTCACTTCCGGTCGTCACAGGAAGTGATCAAAGAAATCGAAAATTTCAACTTTTCTTTTTTGAATTTTTTTTTGCATCACATTATTGCATCTTATGTGTAGTTTCGAAATATGTCAGTCCCACCGGAAACAAAAACGACAACTTCCGGTTAGAAGAGGAAAACTACATAATTTGAGTATTTTACTTTCCCTTAAATATCTTTTGTAGATAAAGTATTTGAAAAGATTTCTAGATATGTTATTCAGACTGCAAATGTCTAGAGTAACGTCAAAAATCTTAGTAAAATTCACTTCCGGTCGCGTGTTTTTCCTGTCCTCAAAATGAAAAGTTATCTCAGCGAGATCTCGGAAACGGCATGAGATTAAGACACCAAACTTAAATGAGTAATAGACCTTGAGGAGTAGGCAAAACACATAGGGTTAGACGCGTCAGCCGTCACTTCCGGTCGTCACAGGAAGTGATCAAAAAATCGAAAATTTCAACTTTTCTTTATAAAATTAAAACTTGCATCACTTTGTTGCATCTCTTTCGTGTTTTGAAATATGTTAGATTCCACCGGAAACAAAAACTGTAAACTTCCGGTTTAAAGAGATAAACTACGTTATTTCGATGTTTTGCTTTCTCATAAATATCACTTAAAGATAAGTATTTGAAATGTTTTTTTTATACATATGCTGTAGATACTACAAATGTCATGAGAAAATTCAGAGATTTTTATTCCAATTCACTTCCGGTCGTGTGTTTTCCTGTCCCCAAAATTAGAATGTGTTCTCACAATTGCTCGGTAAGAGTAAAAGACTGAAGTCTAAAACTTTCAGGGCTTATAGTCAGTCATCAGTTCATTTGCATCGTGTAAAAATCGTCTGTCGTCATTACTTCCGGTCGTGACAGGAAATGAAGAAAAAAGTAATTTTTTTAAGTTATTTTGTTTCTACATCAGTTTTAGGCTTATACCGACGTTGGAAAAGACATGTTTATGCAAACAGGAAGTAGTATAACGGAAGACCTTCTCATTACTAGTAATGAGTTTCTAGTTATTATTATTAGGGTCTTCCGTCTTCAGCGGAAGACCCTTCTATTATTGTATTGTTTCTTTTTCTTATTATTATTATTATTATTTTTTTTCCTACACCGGTATCTCAGTAACGGTTTGGTGGATTTTTATGAAACTTTCGGAGATGATAGGGAACGATGTTCCCTCGTGACGTTTTTTTCATTTTTGATGATTTCACTTCCGGTCGCGAAATATGACGTATTTTTGACGTTTTTCTGCAATTCCGGTCTGTCCTACTCCGAAGAAACTGCGCAAAATAGAAATTTGAAATTTTCAGGAATGATAGAATTGTGACCTTGACATGTGCACCTGACTTTTGAAATTTTAAGAAGATGTTTAAATTTTTCAAATTTTAAAGTTAAATTTTTCAAAAAAAAATTTTTAATCGAATTTTGAAATTTTTTATATTGTCAAATAGATCTTGGCGAGAACTTTCCAAAAATGTATTTGTTTTGCATGTGAGTACATTAATAAACAATATATAAGCTCAGGTGTGTTAGGTCACTTAAGTACAAGTGTACTTTAAGAACTTTTCTTTAAAAAATCATTACTCTTTTATTTCTTGACCGATTTTAAAACTTTTTACACCGTCAAATAGATCTTTACGAGACCTTTCCAACAGTATATTTGGTTTTATTGTAAGTGCACTAATAAAGAAAATATGAGCTCAGGTAAGTTAGCCTTTTGTTTTGACAGGACATGTCAAAATCATTGTCAAGGACACTTGCGTATGACCGTACTCTTTGATCTTTGGCAGATATCCTTTGATTTCTTTTAAAAAGCATTACTCTTTTATTTCTTGACCGATTTAAGAACTTTATACACCATCAAATAGATCTTTACGAGACCTTTCCAACAATGTATTTCTTTTGTTTGTAAATGCACTAATAAAGAAAATATAAGCTCAGGTATGTTAGCTTTTTTTTGACAGGACATGTCAAACTCATTATCAAGGACACTTGTGGATGACCGTACTCTTTCATCTTTGGCGGATATCCTTTTTTTTTTTATAAAATCTTTACTCTTTTATTTCTTGACCGATTTTAAACTTTTTTACACCGTCTGATAGGTCTTCCTGTGACCTTTCTTACAGTATATTTGTTTTGATTTTAGGTGAAATTTTAAAGAAAATATGAGCTCAGGTGTGTTAGAGAATTTTGACAGCCCATGTATAAGTTATCGATTTTCTTCAGCGACGTTTAATACACAGTGACCTAGAAGAAAGCAAGGACATTCAATAAGTCTGAAATAGTGATTTCATAATGTACCTGTGATTATGAAAATTTGTGTATTCAATTTAAATCATTGAAAGTTTTGAATACTGTAATTTCAAATTTTAAAACCTTTAAAATCGTAAGATTTTGATATATCCTCTAATGTTGAAAGCGGTAAGCTCCTACTTGATGAATTTTTATTACAGCATTTAAAACTTCAAAAATTTTCAAATTTGGAATAATTTAAAAGCCTTAAAATATGAAATCAAGGACATCTAAAATAATGAGAACATGAATGAGAGTGATTTGGAGTCTATTGGAGGTCAAAAAGAGTGAAATTTAAACGATTTAATTTTTTTTAAAAAAATTCAAAACTGCTTCCAAAGATGGAGAACATCATACAATGAGGTGAAATCTCTCAAAGGTCAAAGAAAGTAAAATTTTATTGATTTAATTTTTTTCAAAAAATTTAAACTGAATCCAAATGTTAAAACAAGGACTGTCTCTGTATTTTGAAAGATGTAGAACATCAAACAGTGTGTTTTGAATATCTAAAAGGTCAAATAAAGTGAATTTTAAACGATTTAAATTTTTCAAAAAATTTAAATTGAATTCAAATGTTAAAACAAGGACTATTTCTATATCTTGAAAGATGGAGAACATCATATAATGTGTTTTGAAATCTCTCAAAGGTCAAATAGAGTGAAATTAAACGATTTAAATTTTTCAAAAAATTTAAATTGAATCCAAACGTTAAAACAAGGACTATCTCTGTATTTTGAAAGATGGAGAACATCATACAATGTGTTTTGAAATCTCTCAAAGGTCAAATAGGGTGAAATTTAAACGATTTAAATTTTTCAAAAAATTTAAATTGAATCCAAACGTTAAAACAAGGACCATCTCAGTATTTTGAAAGATGGAGAACATAATACAATGTGTTTTGAAATCTCTCAAAGGTCAAATAGACTGAGATTTAAACGATTTAAATTTTTCAAAAAAATTAAATTGAATCCAAACGTTAAAACAAGGACTATATCTGTATTTTGAAAGATGGAGAACATCATACAATGTGTTTTAAAATCTCTCAAAGGTCAAATAGGGTGAAATTTAAACGATTTAAATTTTTCAAAAAATTTGAATTGCTTCCACAAACATAAAAAACGCAACAAATGATTTTCTCTTCCTTCAAAATATGTAAGTTGACTTTTGTTTAATATTTCAGTGCAATTTAAATTTTTGAAAAAATTAAATCGTTTAAATTTCACTCTAATTGACCTTTGAGAAGTTTTAAAACACATTGTATGATGTTCTCCATCTTTCAAAATACAGAGATAGTCCTTGTTTTAACATTTGGATTTAATTTAAATTTTTTGAAAAATTTAAATCGTTTAAATCTCACTCTATTTGACCTTTGAGTGATTTCAAAACACATTGTATGATGTTCTCCGTCTTTCAAAATACAGAGATAGTCCTTGTTTTTACATTTGGAAACAAATTGAATTTTTTGAAAATTTTAAATTGTTTGAATCTCACTCTATTTGAACTTTGAAAGATTTTAAAACACATTGTATGATATTCTCCGTCTTTCAAAATACAGAAATAGTCCTTGTTTTAACATTTGGAAGCAATTTAAATTTTTTGAAAAATTTAAATCCTTTAAGTCTCACTCTATTTGACCTTTGAGAGATTTCAAAACATATTGTAAGATGTTCTTCACCTTTCAAAATACAGAGATAATCCTTGTTTTAATGGTTGGTTTTAATTTAAATTTTTTGAAAATTTTAAATCGTTTAAATTTCACTCTATTTGACCTTTGAAAGATTTCAGAACACATTGTATGATGTTCTCCATCTTCCAAAATACAGAGATAGTCCTTGTTTTAACATTTGGATTTAATTTAAATTTTTTGAAAAATTTAAATCCTTTAAATCTCACTCTATTTAACCTTTGAGTGATTTCAAAACACATTTTATGATGTTCTCCGCCTTTCAAAATACAGAGATAGTCCTTGTTTTTACATTTGGAAACAAATTGAATTTTTTGAAAATGTTAAATTGTTTGAATCTCACTCTATTTGAACTTTGAAAGATTTCAAAACACATTGTATGATATTCTCCATCTTTCAAAATACAGAGATAGTCCTTGTTTTAACATTTGGATTTAATTTAAATTTTTTGAAAAATTTAAATCG
Organism: Saccostrea echinata; assembly: GCF_033153115.1. NCBI lineage: Eukaryota > Metazoa > Mollusca > Bivalvia > Ostreida > Ostreidae > Saccostrea > Saccostrea echinata. The sequence goes on from NW_026889750.1 coordinate 9,141,755, forward strand.
TTTAAATCTCACTCTATTTGACCTTTGAGTGATTTCAAAACACATTGTATGATGTTCTCCGTCTTTCAAAATACAGAGATAGTCCTTGTTTTTACATTTGGAAACAAATTGAATTTTTTGAAAATGTTAAATTGTTTGAATCTCACTCTATTTGAACTTTGAAAGATTTCAAAACACATTGTATGATATTCTCCATCTTTCAAAATACAGAGATAGTCCTTGTTTTAACATTTGGATTTAATTTAAATTTTTTGAAAAATTTAAATCGTTTAAATCTCACTCTATTTGACCTTTGAGTGATTTCAAAACACATTGTATGATGTTCTCCGTCTTTCAAAATACAGAGATAGTCCTTGTTTTTACATTTGGAAACAAATTGAATTTTTTGAAAATTTTAAATTGTTTGAATCTCACTCTATTTGACCTTTGAAAGATTTCAAAACACATTGTATGATATTCTCCGTCTTTCAAAATACAGAAATAGTCCTTGTTTTAACATTTGGAAGCAATTTAAATTTTTTGAAAAATTTAAATCCTTTAAGTCTCACTCTATTTGACCTTTGAGAGATTTCAAAACATATTGTAAGATGTTCTCCATCTTTCAAAATACAGAGATAGTCCTTGCTTTAATGGTTGGTTTCAATTTAAATTTTTTGAAAATTTTAAATCGTTTAAATTTCACTCTATTTGACCTTTGAAAGATTTCAGAACACATTGTATGATGTTCTCCATCTTCCAAAATACAGAGATAGTCCTTGTTTTAACATTTGGATTTAATTCAAATTTTTTTAAAAATTTAAATCCTTTAAATCTCACTCTATTTAACCTTTGAGTGATTTCAAAACACATTTTATGATGTTCTCCATCTTTCAAAATACAGAGATAGTCCTTGTTTTAATGGTTGGTTTCAATTTAAATTTTTTGAAAAATTTTAATCGTTTAAATTTTACTCTATTTGACCTTTGAACGATTTCAAAACAAATTATATGATGTTCTCCATCTTCCAAAATACAGAGATAGTCCTTGTTTTAACATTTGGATTTAATTTAAACTTTTTGAAAAATTTAAATCGTTTAAATTTCACTCTATTTAACCTTTGAGAGGTTTCAAAACACATTGTATGATGTTCTCCGTCTTTCAAAATACAGAGATAGTCATTGTTTTAACATTTGGATTTAATTTAAATTTTTTGAAAAATATAAATCGTTGAAATCTCACTCTATTTGACCTTTGAGTGATTTCAAAACACATTGTATGATGTTCTCCATCTTCCAAAATACAGAGATAGTCCTTGTTTTAACATTTGGATTTAATTTAAACTTTTAGAAAAATTTAAATCGTTTAAATTTCATTCTATTTAACCTTTGAGAGGTTTCAAAACACATTGTATGATGTTCTCCATCTTTCAAAATACAGAGATAGTCCTTGTTTTAACATTTGGATTTAATTTAAATTTTTTGAAAAATTTAAATCGTTTAAATCTCACTCTATTTGACCTTTGAGTGATTTCAAAACACATTGTATGATGTTCTCCATCTTCCAAAATACAGAGATAGTCCTTGTTTTAACATTTGGATTTAATTTAAATTTTTTGAAAAATTTAAATCGTTTAAATTTTACTCTATTTAACCTTTGAGAGGTTTCAAAACACATTGTATGATGTTCTCCATCTTCCAACATACAGAGATAGTCCTTGTTTTAACATTTGGATTTAATTTAAACTTTTTGAAAAATTTAAATCGTTTAAATCTCACTCTATTTGACCTTTCAGTAATTTCAAAACACATTCTATGATGTTCTCTGTCCTTCAAAATACAGAGATGGTCTATGTTTTAAGATTTGAATTCAATTTAAATTTTTTGAAAAATTTAAATCGTTTAAATCCCACTCTATTTGACCTTTAAAAGACTTCTAATTACATTGTATGATGTTCTCCATCTTTCAAAATACAGAGATAGTCCTTGTTTTAACATTTGGAAGCAATTTAAATTTTTTGAAAAATTTAAATCCTTTAAATCTCACGCTATTTGACCTTTGAGAGATTTCAAACCACATTGTATGATGTTCTTCATCTTTCAAAATACAGAAATAGTCTTTTTATAACATTTGGATTCAATTTAAATTTTTTGAAAAATTTAAATCGTTTAAAATCCACTCTATTTGACCTTTGAGAGATTTCTAACCACATTGTATGATGTTCTCCATCTTTCAAAATACAGAGATAGTCCTTTTTTAACATTTGGATTCAATTTAAATTTTTTGAAAAATTTAAATCGTTTAAATTCCACTCTATTTGACCTTTGAGAGATTACAAACCTCATTGTATGATGTTCTCCATCTTTCAAAATGTAAAAATAGTCCTTGATTTTACCATTTGGATTCAATTTAATTTTTTGAAAAATTTAAATCGTTTAAATCTCACCCTATTTGACCTTTGAGTGCTTTCAAAACACATTGTATGATGTTCTCCATCTTTCAAAATACAGAGATAGTCCTTGTTTTTATATTTGGATTCAATTTAAATTTTTTGAAAAATTTAAATCGTTTAAATTTCACTCTATTTGACCTTTGAAAGATTTCAAAACACATTATATTATGTTCTCCATCTCCCAAAATACAGAAATAGTCCTTGTTTTAACATTTGATTTAATTTAATTTTTTTGAAAAATTTAAATCGTTTAAATCTCACTCTATTTGACCTTTGAGTGATTTCAAAACGCATTCCATGATGTTCTCTGTCTTTCAAAATACAGAGATAGTCCTTGTTTTTATATTTGGAAGCAATTTAAATTTTTTGAAAAATTTAAATCGTTTAAATTTCACTCTATTTGACCTTTGAAAGATTTCAAAACACATTATATTATGTTCTCCATCTCCCAAAATACAGAAATAGTCCTTGTTTTAACATTTGATTTAATTTAATTTTTTTGAAAAATTTAAATCGTTTAACTCTCACTCTATTTGACCTTTGAGTGATTTCAAAACGCATTCCATGATGTTCTCTGTCTTTCAAAATACAGAGATGATCTTTGTTTTAAGATTTGAATTCAATTTAAATTTTTTGAAAAATTTAAATCGTTTAAATTTCACTCTATTTGACCTTTCAGTGATTTCAAAACACATTGTTTGATGTTCTCAATCTTTCAAAATACAGAGATAGTCCTTGTTTCAACAATCAAAATAACATCTCATCGAAATCGGACGGAAGACCCACTCGTTGCTCGCAACGAGATCGGATCTAGTTATTATTATTTTTCTTCCTGGGTACTTTTTTGTCCGTGAGTGATCTCCGAAACTACACATCCGATTGAGGTGAAACCTTTTTAGGGTTACTAGGAATGTTATGTAGATTTGCGGAACGAAGGTCATTTTGCGCGCACGTGCATGCACGTGCGTGCGCGTGCAATGCGTAAAATGACCAATATACTTGATATAGCTGTAACTTTTATATTTTTTGATGAAATGCTTTGAAACTCAGAATATAAGGATATATTAATAGTGTAGACAAGATGACATGGTCAGAATGCACATGCATGCACGTGCGCACATACGCATTGATTGAAATAACCAATACAATTGATATAGACTTAACTTGTACATTTTTTGATGAATTGCTTTGAAACTCAGAATATAAATATATATTAGAAGTGAAGACAAGAAGACTTGATCAGCGCACACATGCATGCACGTGTGTTCACGTGCGCGCGCGTGCAATGGGTAAAAGGACAAATATACCTGATATAGCCATAACTTTCATATCTTTTGATGAAATGCTTTGATACTCAGGATGTCAGGATATATTAAAAGTGTAGACAAGATGACATGGTCAGAATGCACATGCATGCACGTGTGCGCATGCGCAATGATTGAAATAACCAACACAAATTATATAGACTTTACTTGTACATTTTTTGATGAATTGCTTTGAAGCTCAGAATATAAATATATATTAGAAGTGTACACAAGATGACATGGTCAGCGCACACATGCATGCACGTGCGTACGCGTGCAATGAGTAAAATTACCAATATACTTGATATAACCATAACTTTTACATTTTTTGATGTAATGCTTTGATACTCAGATATTATAGTCATATTATAAATGTAGACAAGATGATATTGTCAATATGCACTTGCATGCACGTGCGCGCGCATGCAATGCTAAATTGACCAATATACTTGATATAGCTGTAACTTTTATACTTTTTGATGAAATGCTTTGATACTCAAAATATGTAGATATATTAATAGTGTTGACAAGATGAACCAGTCATCATGAACATGCATGCAAGTGCGCGCGCTTGCAATGCGTAAAATGACAGATATACTTAATATAGCCAATTTTTTTTAATCTTTTGATGAAATTTAAATATAAAGATGTATTAAAAGTATAGACAAGTTGACATGGTCATTTTGTACATGCATGCCCGTGCGCGCGCGAGAAATGCGTAAAAAAACCCAGTATACTTGATTGCCTTATTTAATGAAGCTTACAGGGAATAAGACACCAAAAGGAAGTTGGGGAGCGTTTGGGGAACATCTGTAACGGTCCCCGTTACAATTAATACTAGTTTATGAGTTGATACTGAATACCAGACTAATTATTTTGTTGATCCTGATCTTCCTACTTCTCTTGCTTTAGGGCAACAATGCTTCATCTATCAGTGTATTTAATTTCTAAATTGTTGTACTATACTCAGGTGACCGTTAAGGCCCTTGGGCCTCTTGTTTTACTTAAATTGACAATCTACATGACCAAATTTTGATTTTTTTCTTAAATTGAATGACAATTTTTTGGACTAAAATTGACAATCTACATGACCAAATATTTGATTTTTTTTTTTTTTTAAAAAAAAGGCCTTAAATTCTATAAAATAAATCTGTGAAAATATAATTACCTTATTTTTTTTTAACTTTAGTTGCACTTGCACATTAACAGCCCATGCATGGATGAATTTTGGGTAAAAATTGAAATCTTCACTTTTTTTAAGACACACCAAGTACAACAAAGAGATAAACTAATCTAGGCCCTCACCTTTTCCATAAAGTATTGCTACCGATCTGTTTCTGTCTTGTTCGAAGTCTTTGAAGGCTTTATACAGAACCTCAGCAGTGGGTGGATCCACAGCATTCCGCCTCTCTGGGCGATTAATGCCAATCAGTGATATTGTGCCAATATTCTCCACAACAACTGGACTGGATGCTGAACTGACTACATATCATTTACAAGAAAAGAATAACTCTTAAATGCAGCATTCATCAAAGCAGTTGAACAAGTATATTTAAAAAAAATGTTAAAACTTGGACCTTATACAGTATACAAGGGTATATGCACGTACTGTACAGGTCCGGCACAATCTCTTGATTTAGCTATATAGCTTGATTTAGCTATATAGCTTTATTAAGCTATTCAGAATAGCTTGATTTAGCTATTTTATCACACTTTTTTCTTAAATGTGTTATTTTCTCAGCATCCACAAAAAGTCGCACCTTGGTGCAGTGATAATATTCAACCTTGAACTCCTCTGAAAATAATGCATGTAAAAATCACTCATCAAATTGTGTCTTCTTAAAGGACTTTGTACTCAAAGTTCTAAATGTTTTGAGGCTATATAAAGCAAATGAAACAGTTACTTCTGCAATGAAATTATAAAGGAGGCCAATTATGGTCAACAAGATAATTGATTGGTAGTGTACAGTTACTCAAACAATGGAAATACATCTTTTGCTTAAAAGTATTCAAATGCTGCAATGTTAGAACTATCTTTGATTTCGGTTGTTGTTTTGAAAGCCCATAGTACATATATGAATAGTCAAATACTTGCGACTTTTTGTCTATTTCTTACAAAAAACATTTTTGTGAAAAACTGTATATAAATAGCTTTATCAAGCTATTCTGAATAACTTAATAAAGCTTTATAGCTATTTCAAGCTATATAGCTAAATCAAGAGATTGTGCTGGACCTGCTGTATGCACCAGCTTTTGTACCCATCGGTTTCGTCATGATCTAGGGTGTCACCTCTGTCCTACCTCATAATATTACTCATAGTCCATTATTTATTCACAAAAAACTCACCTGTTCTTGGAGAAATTAGTTGATATCCTTTATTTTGGTAAAAGATTCTCAAGTTTCGGGACAAGTTCATGTTTGTATTTACGTCAAAAAATTGTTGAATATCGAGCCCGATGTTAAAGACAATTCAACATAAAATGTTGATCCCCTAATGAAAAATGTCTGATTTTACAATCCCAATGACACTGAGCTTAAGTCAAGGTCCAAACTCATAATCAAAAATTTTAATTCTTGTGGTTCACACTTCTTTTTCTGACATATATTTTTGAAATATATATAAAATTATACATTTTTTTTTCAAGAATGAATGAAGAAGACAATTGATTTAGTGAGAATAAAAACATTTAATAAGGGCAGTTATATAAAATAACTGAATCTCATATAAAATTTAACTTGATTATACATGTATTGCGTTATGAGTGGGCAGAGCAAAATTTGATATCTGTTACACAAATATACTTTACATAGACTAGTTACATTCAACATGATTATATGAACAAACTTGATATATACTATACACAGACTGTACAACCAATCAAATTAGTATATATCATATGACATTGATTTATTATCTTCACAATTAATATTTTCACTGAGATATAAAGTTTTGGAAGTCAAATTTCATAGATGAGAACTACCTCTTTTCAAAACAATAAAACCAAACAAAATGAATATAAGTTTCTATTGTACTACAATAAACCGAAAACAATTAGGATGTGATACATTTTAAAATTATTGTCCATGTTTTTGAAGAAACCGTTGTAATCCTAAAGTACAATTTCAACCATGGCACAAATGACAATGCAAGTAGAACATGCAATGTCAACAACAACAAAGTTTAAAAAAAATTGTAGACATATTGCATAGATTTATATTGCTATGTTCTTACACCTATAATATTCACACAACTTTAATGTAAACTATAAGACTAAAATTCAATCCAACCTTTAAAAAAAAAATAAACTGCTACAGGGGAAAATAAACAGCACCAGGATAAATACAAGTAAAATGTGGCACAATATACATCATAAATGACGAAACACAACATATACATGTATAACTGTAAACTTTGAAGTATTTTGATTAATCATCAAATTAATGTTAAGCTCCTGTTTTTTAATCTCTACTACCATGTACACAATTAATACTTTTTTCCCCAACAGCCATAATGGAAAACTGAAAGAGGAAGCACTTTTCCCTCCAACTGACATTTACACATTTAGTCACTGCTAAACATCTACAATGGAGCTATATTTAGAGTTCAGGGTATGTGTCTGATAACTTGGAGGGGAGAAGGGAGGGACAGTTTGAACATAGTCCTCATCCCTATACACTTTGTCAATATATCTGTCTGTGTGGCTCGGGGCAGCTACCTTCGAGTTCTGCTTGGACTCTGGAGAATCCATTCTGTTGTCCGAGGCAGTGTTTCCATGAAATTCTACAAAAAGGAATATCAACAAATATTGAATTACATCCACTTTGACATACAGCAGAATGAAAATGCAGATTTACAATTTTACGTAGGGGTTTGCTCTTCCCCTGTATTTTTTGTTACTAGTAAAACACATTTACCGCAAACACGCTTATAATGAAGTGACATTTACATCAAAGTTACTAAGTTTTATTCCCTGTAAGGTATTAAACCTTTTCAGATATAATGAATTATATCTACATGTATAAAGATACAAAATTGATCTTCCCTGGCACTTCTCTATAAGCATATTTTACTGTACTCACCGCAGTTCGGCAGAACTTCCTGCCAGGAGTACTGTGTAGGATCAACTGGTTGATTAGTCCATATGTCTCTCTGACAATCCTTTATGGTTAATCGCTTGGCTGGACTGGGGTTTAGGAGTCCAGAGAGTAGATGTGTTAGAGCTGTAACATAAATAAATCAGTGATCAATCTTAAGGTTCACTGACCCTCTAATAAGAGAGATAACTCTTAATGAAATAATTAACAACTATTATTCTTTTATAAAATTGTCAAGTAGAAAGTTTTTTTTTGTCAACTTTTGCTTTGCAAGGTTTACTGCAATTGTGTGCATTTTAATTCTACAGTAGATTTCTTTTGAAAACTCATTAGCATCACAGCAAAGTTTTATATGAGGGAATAGGGGCCTCTTTATTTTCTAATATTTTCAGTTGTATAAAATATAAAAGAAAAGATGCTTGAATTAACAATTTACCTCTTGAAACCTGGAATGGAGGTTTAAGTTTTCCTTTTATGGTCTCTTCTACATCAAAGAATGGGTTTTCTCCATAGACCAGTGTGTATAGAGTAACTCCTATTGACCACATTTCTAGCTCTGGTCCCTGGTATCTGTAGTAGAGCATTTCAGTGGCAAGCCAATAATTCAAAGAAGTGAACAAAATTTCAACATTTGACATTAAAATTTTGCAGTAAAATGCATTGATTAATCACTGAATGACAATTTATACTTCGAACATGTACAATCTGTGATGTTTCTACAGTTTCTTAACACACACCTATTTCCCAACAAGACTTCAGGACTGCAGTATTCCATAGTGCCGCAAAATGTCCCAAACAGTTTCCCTGGCACCATGTAAGCTGCAGCTCCAAAGTCAATCAACTTTATCCGGAAGTCCTCATTAAGAATGACATTCTCGTCCTTGATGTCTCGATGGACAATGTTTAGGTTATGTAAGTAGGCTACTCCATCTACAATCTGAAAAATAGTGGTTTTTCAAACTAACAAGTAGTTCAATAATGATGAACTTAATGTCTTTAAAAAATTATTTTTATACATTTCATCAGAGCTTCATCATCTCTGCTAACTATGAAAGAAATAAAAGTACAATATCTAAATGTAGATGCATTTAAAACTAGAAATATGTCCATAGGACATGAATGCCCCACCAAGGGTATATTAGTAATGCAACATTTTAACACAAATTGAGAAAAGTGAGGTCAAGGTCAAAGGAAAGGTCAAGGTCAAAAAATATTGCTGCAGTTGAATAGCTTACATCAGTATGTATCAGCATATGACGTTTGATTCAGAAACTAATTTAAGAAAAGTGTGGTCAAGATCAAAGGAAAGGTCAAGATCAAAAAATGTTGATGTAGTTGAAAAGGTTACATCAGTATGTATCAGCATATGAAGTTTGATGAAAATATTATGAATGGTTTCTTTAAAACTGAGCTAAACACTAATTTAAGAAAAGTGAGGTCAAGGTCAAAGGAAAGGTCAAGGTCAAAAAATATTGATGCAGTTGAATAGCTCTCATCAGTATGTATCAACATATGAAGTTTGACACTAATTTAAGAAAAGTGAGGTCAAGGTCAAAGGAAAGGTCACGGTCAAAAAATGTTGATGCAGTTGAATAGCTCTCATCAGTATGTATCAGCATATGAAGTTTGATAACACTATCTTGAATGGTATCTTTAAAACTGAGCTAAAACTTATTTAAGAAAAGTGAGGTCAAGTTCAAAGGAAAGGTCAAGGTAAAAAATATTGATGCAGTTGAATAGCTCTCATCAGTATGTATCAGCATATGAAGTTTGTTAAAAATATCTTGAATGGTTTCATTAAAACAGAGCTAAACATTAATTAAAGAAAAGTGAGGTCAAGGTCAAAAGAAAGGTCAAGGTCCAAAAAATGTTGATGCAATTGAATAGCTTACATCAGTATGTATCAACATATGAAGTTTGATAACACTATCTTGAATGGTATCTTTAAAACTGAGCTAAACACTAATTTAAGAAAAGTGAGGTCAAGGTCAAAGGAAAGGTCAAGGTCAAAAAATGTTGATGCAGTTGCATAGCCCTCATCAATATCTATCAGCATATGAAGTTTGATAAAAATATCTTGGATAGTTTCTTTGAAACTGAGCTTTGAACAGAGCTAAACGCAAAGTGTGATGGAAGGACAGAAGGACGGAAGACGGACATGACAAACACTATATGCCCCGGCCATATTCATGGCGGGGCATAAAAATATGTGAATAGAAATTTACCTGTCTGAAAATATAGCTGGCAAGTGCCTCATCTAACAGTGGTGAGCGATCAATGAACTCGAACAAGTCCATACCACTGCCATGTTTTTCCATGACCATCTGGATGAAGTCATCATTCTCAAACACCTCAAGTACCTGAAAATCATTCAGTATTCAACTGAAACTTTACTACAGTAAATAGAAATAAAGAATTTTAACTGACCACTGAAAAGTACGCACTGGACATCAAATAAAATCATTAATACAGTGCCAATAAGTATCAGAAATGTTTTGTACTCAGAATTTATCTTTACTGATTACCCTGACAATGTTTGGATGATGCAGCATTTTCAGAAGCGACACCTCCAGTGGTAACCTTTGGCCTCTCTGGTCCACTGTCCAACATTCTGATAACACTTTATTCCTCTTGATAAACTTCACCACAACCTGGTAATAAATAAAGGAAAAGTATATTGCAGAATTATTTAATTTGTGGGGGTCAATTTTCCTGGACAATAAAATGTTACCCATTGATGGGTATGTAATTTTGTGGGAACTCCTATTCAATGAACCATATGTTGAAATGGTGATTTTTTGGGGGTGTAAATTTATGGGTAAGGGAGACTAATGAAATCCAGAAACACTGGTCCCCCCACAAACAAGAGATTATACAGCATCTGCTGCAACTGAGCATATTATTGTCAATATGTATGTTTATAAAATGAAACATTAAATCTCACTGCATGTGCAGATTTATATAGTATACATATATCTTTTGTTTCACAATTTTTGAATTCTTTTTCATCTTTGTGCTAATATTCAAGTGGCATCTGTCACCTCTTGATATTCAACAGTATAATGAACATTTCTGAATTACTCAACGATTTTTTTTACTGTAAATCATCTTATTTGCAAGAACTTTATTTTTGCGTAATAATGAGGCAGTTTACTCATGAAAAGTTCATAATTCACTTTTAAAAGTAGGAAAGAACAATAAAGACAATTTTGTCTTGCTTATAACTACAATACTACTTTCTCACAAAAATAAGTTGACGCAAGTATTTGGTGATTTACAGTAGATACCTTTACAATCTAACATATTCTCCTTAAAAACCCATCAGAAACAATATACATATACATGCGTTATGAAGCTTTTAAAGAACTTTAGTGATACACTAATGCTCTTAAAATTCTATCATTATGCACATATACAATATATTTAATTCTCTCTCAAGGATATGATTATTAGCTATTGGTTTAATTAATTGTATGTATTCAATAATACCTCTTCTTCATCAATTTTTCTCCTAGCTAACTTCACAAATCCAAAAGCTCCCTTGCCAATTGCATTAAGGGTGTGATATTTAATGTCATAAAGCCCCCTCCCTGGGGAGGGTCCATCCTCCTCAACCTGCTCCTCTACACTCCTGGGGGACAAGTCATCCTCCTTATTTTCCACTTTTGATTCAGAACAAGCTTTTTCTGTCAGTAACTGAAAAATTGTTTCTTCCATTTTCATTTATAAACCATAAAATCAGTCATAAACTTCACAACAAAATCACAATCGTTATGTTATTTTGAAACAATCTTTCATCAGTTAGACACATGCTAGTTTTCACGCAACATTGTTTAATAGGCATCAATACACTTGACTGCCGTCAAAATAGAATAAAATTAATAATTAACTAAAATAAAATAATATTTTGTCCATTCCTGTGTAAATTAGGTAACTTTCTATACAATTGTATGTACATGTAATCCATGAAAAATGGACCATATTTTGAAATGACCTGATTTCACTACAATCTAGACAAGGTAGTAAAATTATTTTAAAAAATTCTTTCACCCATTTTCTTAATTTCCAACTAGCTTGTGTGTGAAAATGTGTGAGATGGAACTTCAATTTTCTTACATCTCCCAGACTAAAGTTGCCTGAGCGGTCCATGGTGCTGTTGAGAGTTGTGGCCAGGGTAAGATTGGCAAAAGATCTGCCTCCCTCGGCCGGCTCCTCGGGATCTCTGGACACCCACATACAGTATCTGACACTCCCATCTTCCAATGTTACACGCTTAATCTGGAATATTATCCCTACAAAAAAGTACACATATATATGTGTGTTTTAGCATAAGAAAGATTATGTGTTTGTATATCTGCATTATGTTTACACCAATGGATGAATGAATTACAATCATTTTTATTACGTTTAATGACATCATTTTTTACTGTCAACAAAATAATCTATAAAAAAAACAACTCAAGATTAAAGTCCCTGTGAATCTAATAATGTTAATGTAATACTTGTACCTAGTGCTAACTGATAGTGCATCACTAATATTACCTAAATAGGACCTGTCTTTATGTTTTCCTTGCCCAGCATATGAACCCTCTGGGAGTGCCATAGACTGACTTGTTGAGGAGTAGGAGCTGTGTTGATTAGAGGGATTTGTTTTTCTGTCCCTCCTTTTATGTTTCCTTGGACTGCACCCACTATCTCTCTCATGAAAACTCACACTGTCGGTCAGAAAGCTGCTGTGGTTGTAACTGGACAATGGATCACATGACGACTCACTGGTGGGCCGGTGGTCAGTGCTGTGGCCACTGGAATGACAGGAGTTGTTCCTAATTTGGTGACCTAGTGAATGGTGTACATTCTCTACATAATCAACAGAATTTTCCACTGAACTACTAGTAATATCATCTGTAACACATTCTGTATTGCACTTTGGAATGTAGTCATGACTTGCAGGGAAAGATAAATCTTCCTTGAGACTCTCCCCGGAAATGTCTTTTAAAATAGCACTAGAATGAACACTGCTGCTAATGTCTGCTAATGTCCCTGATTTGTCCCCAAAAGTGGATTCCCTTTCTCCCTTAACATCCCTGTCTGTACAACCTGAATCACCTAAATCTAACACTTCCACATCAGCAGTTAACAGCTCTACTGTAGAATTTGATACATTTAGATCTTGTTTCTCATGATGTTTATCATCTGTCTCTACAATTTTTGGCACCTCTCTACTTGTTTCTCTTTCAATATTGTCTTTGTGTAACTTCTGGTCATTAACAGGCTGTCTATCTCCAATACTTGACTGAATCTCCATCAAAATTTTACTTGTGTCTTGAAGTGTCTGGAGAAATTCTGTCCTGTCAGCAATAACATGGTCACAGTCAGTTGCCATTTCTGACGAGTTTTCAGTGCTTTCTTTATTCCTAACTGGAGCCTGTGCTGATGTTGCTGGCTCCTGAGGCTCGGATTCTTTATCGTTAGAACTACACACTACAGAAATTTTATCTTCCACACAGTTTACAACTATCTTTTCCACCTGTCCAGATCGATTCACTTTTTGGTTAAGTTCCTCCCCCAAAGTTGTCTTCTCTTCACCATCCACATTATCTTCAGAAATTTTACTAGGAGGAGAAAAGTCTTCTTTCTCTTTTGCTTCCTGTATCACCGCTGCATTTCTGGTGACCTCCCTTGCTGTTGGAACTGTCTCAGTACTGGAGTTAGATACATTACTGTGGTTGTTTTCTGGTGACCTTGCATCTGTTCTGATTACAGGAGTGGCTGCCGTGTCAACAAAAGGCCCCTCCTCCTCGCTGTCACTCAATTCTAGTCTACCAATCAGATCTTCCTTCAGTCCTACAGCTAATGGGGAGATTTCCATCTCACTCCCTGATCCTTTATCAGATCCTCTCCTAGAAGAAAAGATGGAATAATTACAATATTAACTTTACTCACTATGAAAGAGGATTGATCTTTGATAAGGAAACTTAAGGTCACCCTACTGTTGAAAGTAACCACTTTCATGTTAGGGGTGAAACGGTTCACAGCGGTATCGATTCACCGAGGTGTTTTTTTTTTGGTTTGGTACATAGTACAAAATCTCCATTTTCGGTTCGGTTCAATTTTTTAGTCGGGATCGTTATTCAGTCAGGTTTAGTATAAGTAAAAACATGCTACTCAGCATAATTTAATTTTTTAAATGTAAATTTTTGAGGACTGATAGTTTGTAAAATTATCTTTAACAGTCAAATCATTCTAATTAATTTCTTCTAGTCAATTTGTTCATAGATTTAGTGACAGGATTTAGTGAAACAAAACATAAAACAACAATGCAATTGTTTTCTATCAAAACGTATCGTATCGAAAATAACCGAACCGAGACAAAATTATATATGTATCGTATTGTGAAGGATGCGTATCGTTTCACCCCTAATTCATGTATTGCATGTGCCTCACAACTCTTTGCAAGGAAAAACTTCTCATTTTACTTTTTATCACTGTACCTGAAGAATGAAACAGTCTGAGCTCTGTTGGGGGTGGAGGTGACCCCTGGACCCAGCAGTGGGTGACTGTCTATTACAGGGGGACAATGGTTAGAGGTAATACTGCTCCCTATACCCTGGTCATCACTACTGTCCACTTCCTGTATATCTATATAAATATATTTAACACTGAAGTAATTTAAATACCATTACAATAGCACATACAGTTGACCTTCGGTATCTCGAGCAAAGATATCTTGAACACCATGGATATACCGAAGTGATTTGGAAGTCCCAATCGCTTATTCTTTAAGTATTGTACCCTTGATATCTTGAATCCTGGGATATCTCAAACCTTTTTCTTGGTCCCATCAAGTTTGATATAATGAGGTTTGACTGTACATTGCAATTGTAAGGGACTGATTTTAAAACTTACATATAGGAACTGAATATTCTGTTTATCTGTAGATACCACCAATAAAATTGTGATTTAAAACAACATAATTTTTTTTTAGTATCTCCTACAGGTATTCATAATACTGATGTGTGAAAATAATCAAACCTTTCCTGTTCTCTGGTGAAGGGTTTGAGTTGTTCAGTTCACTGTGATAACTGCCAGCCTCCGAGTTCTCCTCAAGTTCCAAGATGTCGTAAAAATCAGGAATCAAAATTGAAATATCCTGCAACAACATTTATTCTCTGTGAAGATTAGTGTTGAATAATCGGAGAAAAATCATAATCGATAATCGGTTGTAATCGGAAACACATAATCGATTGATAATCGGCTATAATTGGATTTTTTACCCTTTTAAATAAGATAAGAGATTCCTTAACGTGTTAAAGCATACATGTATAATCACAAAAACAACATATGTATCCTTTACTATTCAGAGTTTAATAAGTAAATAAAATCAGTAATATATATAAATAAACAGAATAATTTTTTTCAATAAATTTGTTTAATGACAAAGTATTCTAATTCTTTATTTTCTCTCAGTAAAATTGAAAATAAGAGTTAAATTTCTGCACGATGCTTCATTAAAAAAATTAATACATGTATGCAAGTGGGAACATTACTGATATTAGTAACACCTTCTATTATTTATTTTCTAGGAATTACTTTGTCTAATTTCATTTGGACTTATAAAATTGTTAAATAATAAATAAGTTTATAGAACTTCTGTACTGTTCATGTATTTCTGATTTAATATAGTAGAACCCCATCACGCTGGCCATTTCCTGTTTTTAGCCTGACCTTACATTCAATCATGGCGGTAAAAATTGTCAACAATAAACGTTGAACTGAACCGTTGAAGTGAAGTGAAAAAGATTTTTACGTTTTAAACATTCAGGATAACTTTTAAAATGTCTGCAAATGTCTTTTTGGTAATAAAATTTGAAGTTTACACCCGAATTAACCCTTAATATCTTTGTCAGCGATGTCGGCGACTTTTGTTTCATAATCGATTAGTAGCATCGAAGAGCTCCAAACGATCGACAATCGATTGTCGGCGACAATCGTTTCATCACTAGTGAAGATCTACTTTGTACATATACAGTAAAACTTGTTTAATCTGGACACCACTGGTTTCATAGAAATTGGCTGGATTTAACAACATTCCAGATTAGACAATATTTTTAACAATCGAATTTATTGAAAGGGACTTAAAGTTTACATAGTATTAAGCAAGATTTCAGAATACATGTACATAACATCCAGATTAAGACAAATTTCACTGTGTACAAAGAACTGTCAAGGTAAAAACATTGCATACACATATATTACTGAAAATGTTTGCTATAAAAATTGTATTTTCTTTTTATTCTTTACAAGATGAATATTACTTCCTAAATACTTTATTTGTACCTTCCCTATGAGATCTGCACTAGAATACCCAAACAGCATTAGGGCAAAATTTTCATTGATACTGTTAATAGTTCCATCTGGAAGCAACGTAACAAGGCCACTAATGTTGGAAAACACCCACAAAATACCGACATAAATATTTTCGGTATCATCATGGAGACCTCCTGAAAGAAAAGTAATAAAATGATTTTTAATCAATATCAAAATATATCTATTTACTGTGTATTTCAATAAATCTAATTGATTTGCTTGATTTCAAGTGCAAAATTATATTTTACGAGATTGAGATGAGTTACTAGAAATAACATAGGGAAAATCCAAAGATGTGTTTATAATGGTTAGAAGTATTTAAAACTTACCGATTCCAATATAATGAATTTGCTTATCTCCTATTTGTTCCAAAGTAAATAATAAAATAAAAAAATATAAACAAAATAAAATAATATAACAAATATAGCCCTTTCATTCGGTCAATCCATAGATTGCTGGTTGAGGCCCATACTTATAAAGTAATTCAATATTTATTTCCTTGGATGCTGTAATCATTATTTATAAGTTGGTATGTGTACATGTACATACCATGGTACATGTATATCAAACTTTCAAAAAAACATGTAAATGGAAAAGCACCTGCAGATGCGTAGCTGGAATTTTCCACCTCTGTTGCCAACTTGATTGACAGACTGAGAGGGAAAGAGGCTCCATCCTTTGTTCTCCCAGTTGCTCTCTGTTTTCTTATTTCCTGCAAAGTTGAATAGAAGTTAAATGAAAAACAAAAAAAACCCCAGAGTTTGCTGCATTAGTTACACAATTTTCCAGCTTTCTTCAATACAGAATGAGCAATTATGGATAAACTGTTAACTCAATAATAAATGCAAACTGAAGTCAGATTTTCAGGATAACACACAAAAATCATTAAAAAGAGATCTTCAGAAATGTATACCTTTTCTAATGGCTTTCCTGCAGCTGGTAATTTTAGGGAAGGAATCAACTGTTTAATTTTGAGGCCTTCCAGGTCATCTGGTGAAAAATACCCATACAAGTATGCCATCTGATGGTCACAGGACAAAATTCTTCCCTGTTTGATGGAATAGAAAGTTATTTCAACATAATACAAGTATTTACATTAAAGTCAAATAAAGAACGAATCTAGAGTACGGGAGGGACTTTGTTTACAGAATTATATTCCATTTTATTATCATTCAATAACCAATAGATGAATTTCACATTCTTAAGACTTATCTCCCTTTGTTGGCGTAACGCTCATTCTTCTCACTATATCCTTTGTAACTTACCTGTAAATATTCAACCTTCAACGCTATCTGACAATTTTGATTCGTACCTGTATTGCCATAGTATGGGGCAACATAAAAATCATAATGAGCATATTCATAGAGATTTTATTTGTAAAACATTGCCCAGTAAAGTTGGTAATTTTATAGAGGGAGAACAGTGCCTTACACCGGTTGATCCCAGATTGACCCCGCAAAGGGAAATAACTTTTGTAACTGTGAAAGTCATATATAGAAAATGCTTTTTTTAATCTATTGGTAGGAGATTGACACCCCCTTCCCCCTTTCCCGATGAATTCTCTTTGTATTGGGGTCCTTTTTGTTTGTTGTTAATTATGCAACTAGTAAAAGTTTAATCTTCCTTCAAGTCATGTTATTCTTAAGATCAGTGCTTATAGTTATACCCAGTATCTGTGGTGCTAAGCAGATGAGAGTCATCGACTCCCCCCCTGGATGGGACAATAGTCCATCACAAGTTAAGTGGCAGTGGTAAGTCAGTACCCATTACAGCTTGGTGGACTGAGACAGTGCAGATAAAGTGCCTTGTCAAAGGACACAACACACAACCAGTGATGATTCTGTGAATTGGCCAAAATATCTGAAATAGTTTGGAAGTCGAGGGGCTGACGAAATATGGGCTTTAGCAAACCCAAAATAGGTTTAAATGAGGGACAAAAATTGAAGTGTAACAGTTTGTTCAACATTTTTTACATCTTGACCTGGCTGGATGAACCGCCATGTCATTGTAAGGAAGTCTCAGTCATCCCTGCATTTGTGTTTACCTTACTTGGAGATATAGGAAATGTCTGGATGATGCAGATTATATAAAAACATGGACGAAACAACTTCAATTTTTTTACCTGGACAAAAATGGAAACGGGTCGCTGCAAAAAGCAAAAGTACTGAAATATCGGAAAGTACTTGTAAATATTGGATTCTTGGATTCAAATTAGTGGAATATCAGATGAGAATCATCACTGCACAACATCAAGGGCCCACAGTGGGGCTTGAACCAGCGACCTTTGGATTATTGACCAAACACCTATAACCGCTGAGCCATGTGCTTCATGTTATTATGCAATACTTTAGGAAATACCTCATCATTAAATGTCACCATAGCAACAGTTCTCTCAACTGGTTCCATGACAACCAATGCTCTCTGTTCTTTTTCTTGGTCCAACCTTTTGACCCACACAGATATTGGCATGACTAGTCCATTGTTATCAACAGCATCCACCTATTTTCCAAAAATATCAGCAATACATGTATGGTTAATCAGTCAATTAATTATTAAGCCTTGTTACCATGGTTACAATTTTCTTTATCAAGATAAGATTGACTTAGATTATACACTTTTTGGATTGTTATGGCAATCAAAATCTAATCTTTTTCTTTCAATTAATTAATTTAGCATCTGATATCTAATAAACAGACATTTACCACTTTGCCAGCAAGACTGACAATATTTCCTGATGTTTCATCAAAATGGCATTCCAGTATTGTGGCCTGCTCCTTGGGTTTTAGCTTGATTAAATCTTTAAGCTTTTTGCCCAAAAGTTCCTCTGTTTCATACCCAAATAATTCACAGGCCATGTCATTGGCAATCAAAATCTGGAAAAAAAGAAACACAAATTAAATAAATATGTGCAACAAAGTATGCCTGTTGCAACAGCTGGTTTCTTTGAATTTGATTTTCATTCACCATAAAAAATATAATCTACTCAATTGCAGAATGCCAAACCTAATATTTTTCACAATATTCAGTATGTGTTTTCTTAATATACTGTAGAAGTACTTTTTTCTTTGTTGTATTTATTATCCCTTTGTACGCAGTCACAAATTTTCCACGGAAACTTGTCCCAACGTACTTTAAGTACATTTATGACATATAGTGGTTATATAAGAAATCTGCATAATTTCCTGCGGATTGAACAGAAATTGTGATTCTGTGGAATTATGACCCCCTTGGAAAAAAAGAACTTTTACAGTAACCAAAACATTGTGCAAAATAATGTGATATTTAATACATGTTTGTATAATAAAGC
This sequence comes from Saccostrea echinata, assembly GCF_033153115.1. NCBI lineage: Eukaryota > Metazoa > Mollusca > Bivalvia > Ostreida > Ostreidae > Saccostrea > Saccostrea echinata. The sequence continues at coordinate 9,161,257 of NW_026889750.1, forward strand.
AAAATGTTTGGGTCTCTTATTACACTATAGATACCTCTGACGACAATGAGTCAATGGTACAGATGGCTTTATTTGGATTATGTATGGTGGTTGGATAGACCGACCCTGACTGACCCCCTCCTATGTAGCTGTAAAATGACCAGTTCTGTCTCTCGGGGTGGAGATCACAGGTAAAGGAACTCTTGCTCTGACCTGGACTGAAGCTTACATCATTGAATTCACAGCCTGAAAAACAGAAATAATCATATTAAACCACTGGTCCTAATTATAAAATGTGAAAAAAAAAAAAAAAAAAAAACTACTGTAAAAGTGGTTATTTACACTGGTTGTTAAGTACGCGTTTGTGACCATCAAACATTACGCGTTGTTGTAATATACGCGGTGGCACGAATTACCGAGAAAAATTTACGCGGCCATCGTTACCAACATCGAGTTGTTCCCCTTTGAAAATGATAAGAAAAAAAAAATAATTACAAACTAAACAAATCAATAAAAATTATACTGTTGGATTGGTAAATATAACGTCGATGTGCACAGTCAAATGCGCTGAAGTGTGAACAACTGAACAACTTGTGTACGCTTTATTGTAATTATTTACGCAAGCTCAAACTTCAAAGTGGGATCTACTTACCTGTATCTGCGTGTCGAGTGTTGATAATTAATTTAATAGGTATGTTTGTAGTGACTGTGAGTTTATGTAATATTTTGGACTAATTATTTGAAATTAAGAGAGACATACACGAATATATAAAGGAAATGAAAATGAGTATCGATGTTTTGAAGCTTTAATTGCATGACGTTGCTTTAAAATATTTAATATGAAGATGCATTTTTCATCGCACAATTAAAAAAATGAACAGTTACGTTTTCATCGCTGTTTGTGATGTATTTATCTACTCACGTGCGTTCAATACCACGATTAATATACGACTGGTTCAACCGGTTTAACAGTTTAAGTAATAATCTATAATTATTCCAGAAGTTTGAAATTTTGTGACCATACGCGCGGGGGTAATTTACGCGGTTCTAAGCTTACCGCGTAAGTAGTGTAAATTTCCCCCACGCGTAAATAACCACTTTTACAGTACCTGTGGAATTCAAGAAAGTTGATTTCTTGTTCAGAGAGACTTGAAGTATGATTCAAGTTTGTGACTATGTGTCCATCCCCAGCTCTAAATGTTAATCAAAAATGCAATAATAACAGAACCAACTGGATATAATCAAATTATTGTACATGTAATTTTGATCCCTGTAATTTTACCTAATTCATACTTCTCCTTTGAACTGGGTTTCCTGGCCTTTGGTTTTGCCATAGTTTCGTCCAGACATCTGGCCGTTTTTGTCATCTTTGGAAAGGACTGGTTTATTTCAAATGAGGATTCTCTCACCCCATTGAGCTCTGCAGCATATCTGAGATCTGCTCTATCAGCTCGAATTCTGTCAAGAGGGGAGGGGTAACTGGGTGATCCAAATGTGATCCTCTCCCCAAACACACTCCCTCTGCCTAAGCTGCTCAAACTGTGGTTCATGTTCAAGTCTCTGTACCTTCTCTGCTCAAAACAAATCCTAATGTTCATTAAATATGTTGCAAAAATATATATATATAAACTAAGGATGGCAATCGAATACAGAATTGCCAATCGGTTAACCGCAAGACGTTCCGACCCATTAGTCGGTTAATCGTATCAAAAATTCTCGACATAGCTACCCTCAAATAAGTAAGACTATAAAGATGTTCATGTAGTAATATTATGCTTATATTTATATATGATCAGAATACTACATAGCATATATTGTATTTCAACTTTAATGGGCTAAAAAAAAGGAAAAAAGCAAAGAAAAAATTAAGAAACCCATGAAACATCATGAGGTTGCAGATGCATTAAAAAATTTTCAGAAAAGATGTCATGGAAGTTCAGTCTGCATTGTCACCATAATCAAAATTAAGTCTGAATTATCGCTTATCTTACGATGTTTTTTTTAGAATATAATTTGATAGGTAACTGCAAAGGAAAGATGGGGTAAGGTACAAATTATGATCAGTTCACAGAAGTCAACGATCGTTTAATTAAAATCATTAAAGAAACACAGGAAAGGGTGGGTAACGACATGTGTTTAGACAGCAATTAACGACTCGAAAAGTGACCAATTACCCCCATGCGATGTCAATCTGGAGAGCCTTAATTATCTGCGAATCAGCTTAAATAGATAGGTGAACATGCTAACATTTCAGAAAATTTTATTTGTATTTTTTAAAATGAATTTTCAGGAAATTGTATTCAAATTTACACATATATTAATTTTTTTCCGACTAACCGATTACAGATTTTCTAACCGATTACCATCGTTCCGACCGAGTAACCGGTTAACCGATTACAAATTGCCATCCCTAATATAAACATGATAAATGAAATGCAGAATATTCTTCTATACATCTCGATGTCCAGAGAATGAACTAAAATAATTTATTAGTTGAAATTCTGGTTTTGTGCAACAAATCCATTAGAATTGAAGGAAATGTTTAAAAAAAATCATCTGGTGTAAATATGATTGTTAGAAAAATTAAGTGTATAGAATACTATCTCTCACTCCAGTCAATAGGAACTCCTTGGTTGTCTCCTTATCTCAACAATCACTGTGATTGACGAGTTTGCAAGACATCCGAGGAGTTCTGATTGCATTTCTGCAACATGTGACTTTGCAGTCTCCATTTTATTATTTTTTTTAATGGATGATCTGCTGCATTGCTTCCAGAATGATGATTTTATTTGTAGATTAGATTTACACAAGTTTTAGGTTGAGTGTTACTATGAATATGTTTGATTTCTGAAATGCTACAATTAAATTGTTTTAATGTGCACAGTAGTTTTTTACTGGGCAACAAGAAACATGTGCAGGTAATTTCATATTCTTTATCATGTGTTTATGAGGTTTTCTATCATTTAATCCAAAATTTAAGCAGTGTTTCGTTAATCTATCCAGGCAAGATACAAACCGACTGCAGAACATCTGGAGTTGAGGAGAGATATGGTCTGCTATAAAATGTGTCAGGATATGGTGAATACTCATTGAATCTGTCCATGCCTCAGTTAGCTCCAGTTCTTCTACAAAATATTTTGTAGTTGTGAATTAATGCCTGATATGCTACCTGAAGTTTTCAAAAAAAAAAAAATGAAACAAGATAATGTCCATTAAAATAATAATTAAAATCCAATATTTTTAGACAAATTTAATTCATGAGGAGTTCGTATCACATCCATTCATCAGCACTTGAGCCTACTTTTGCTCAGGATACATTTCCAAGAACTAACACAGTATTATTACATGTACATCTATCCAGGTCAACATGTCATTTCTTGCAATGTTTTTAAGAATGCGGTACACAGTCAGAGCACTTAAACTTCCCTGAATGAAATTCTTATATAGGCAGAACACACATAGGGCAGGGCTGGACATTAACGCTTGTCCGGTACCAGTGAAAAAAAATTATGGACAAGTGAATATTGCTAGGCACTTGTCCGATTGGACAAGTGCATTTTAATGTAAAGGAGTCTCTAAATAATAAAAAGAACAACTGTTGAAAGTTAATCGGTAGTTTCATAGTTTCAAGACGGAAGCTGTACATAAAAACCGGACTTCGATTCCCATTTGATCAGGATCAAAGTTCACTGATTGCATACTACTGAAAAGGCATGGAACTTAAGAACTTAACAAAGTTTGGATTCCGTTTGATGTTGACAGGTTTACTTGTTGTTGTCAGATAAAATTTCGTTTTATGTGTTTGTTGTATTTATCAATAACATCACGAATAAATCAAGCACATGTAATGGACTTTATTTAGTTTTCATTACTTTTCAAGTTGACAGTATTAGATCTTTATTGAAAAATTTTCGGACAAATGAAGTTGAAGTTCGGACAAGTAAATGTCTTGGTCACTTGTCCAAATGGACAAGTAGGTAAAAAAGTTAATGTCGAGCCCTGTAGGGCATACAAAATTTTTGAAGAAAGACCCTTGGGTGCATACATTAATGTGAACAATTTTTTGTGATGTCAGAATATCCAGAAAGGAGTCAATCAACACTAGGGATGCGCGATTTTATCGGTATACCGGTATATCACAATTTTTTATTGCGTGATACGTATTGTGATACAAAGACTAAGTATTTGGTACATAACTATAAATATTCATTTGTTTGTTCAGTCTTGAATGACAATTACAGGAAGTGTAAAAAATGTTGAAAACAGTTAAACAACTGCATCCAAACATTCTTTACATTAAATAAATAAATATTTTAACAGTAAAGTTATGTTTTTATAGCATATTTTTAGGAAATATTATGGAAATTCATATGAAATTGTAGTAAACATTGTATGCAAAAATATCACGATTTATCGTGATATTTTTGGGAAAAAATCGTGATATATCACGAAATGAAATTTCTGCCAATACCCATCCCTAATCAACACTCACCACACTATACAGGTTGGAACCACTTGCCTAAATGGGGTATAATGGCCTGAATGGATTATAATAAACCAAATGGAGTAAATAATTACAGTGCAAAAAATGAAAAAAAAATTTAACTTATACTGTTGTAAAGTTGTAAATCCTCATAAAATTGATCAAGTGAGTTTTTCGATGACCCTACAGATTGTGAGATTGACCACCAAGAAGTTTTAAATCTTCTGTGGGATAAATGTTCTTTTTTTGCACTATAAATTTATATCCCATTTGGGATCGGGCTATTAGGCCTATATCCTAACTGAACGAATGGTTCCAACTGCTGAAAGGGGGGGGGGGGGTAATATTTTCTGTACAGGCCTAGTGACTTCAATTTTGCAAATACTTTTCAAATGCATTAATCTGTATACATCACAAAAATTCTACGAAAGAACAGATTTTATCATTGTAAATGTTCAAGATAGATATTTCAATTGCTGACCCATAATGATATTTACGATAAAATCAAAACATAAACATGTTGAAATAATCATGTTTAGGCTTGACTCGTACAACTGTGTGCCGAGGAAGAAGAAAGCTTTTTTCCATATTTTTTCAATAAATTATTTTAAAAATTATGTCGCTAAAAATGATATTACAAAAATGCTTTAATGTGATATACCTACAGTAAAGCAATTAAAACATTTAAACATTTGCACTTCATTCATTCAATTCCTCCGCCATTTTCAAAGTTTACCTGCGCATGCGCTTGAGCAAATTTCTTAACCTTGCACGATAAATCTTCGTTTGAAAATGACTGAGTATTCACGAAATACATCTCATAGGTATTGCGAGCACAAATACCATCCCATCCTATTATTCTACAGATTGAATTTTTCATACATATTTCAATGCTTCCGTTTAATATTAAAAAAAGCTTTGATTTGTTTTTCTTTAACCATCGATTTGGTATGTACGACTCCGTGGCGCAACGGTAGCGCGTCTGACTCCAGATCAGAAGGTTGCGTGTTCGAATCACGTCGGGGTCAAAGCATGACTTCTTTTTCTCCTTTAGCAAAATATTTGGCAACAAAGAATATATTGGGATGGACAGGTTAAATAGCTACTGTTGCAAGTTAGTTTTAGTTTTAAAGGACAAATGGAATGAAGCAGAAAATAAAAGTAGTAGAGATAAATCGACGTTTCTAACTTTGTTTAAAAATTCATGAAATTCACTGGTTACCAAATAATGTGATTGAAAGACGGCGGTTTTGATCTCTTCAGATAAGTTTCCAGTTTAACATGCAGTAGGGTAGGACAAAAACAACATATCTGAAGCTAAGAAGATGATAAACTACGTGTATACACATAAGAAAAAAAAATGTATAAATGTATTCATATATTATATGTTTATAATTTCTTGAGATAAATATAGAATAAAATATAGAACAGAAAGACTACATTTCCGACAGAATCACTACTTGTGCCTTTATATAATTTACGAAGATTGCTCCATTCTGATGAATTTTCAGCAAAAAGTTTTAATTCCATTCTAAATTTATCTATTTAATTAGATTAAATAAATTTAATTTCAAAGATAAAAATTAATTAACTTAATTTAATTCTAAAGTTAAAAACAAAATTTGTTACATAATGTGGCTGGTATATATGTATTGCTCGGAAAATATATAGAGGATATTCAATGTTTTGTAGATGAATATGGAATTTATTTCACGAGTGGGGCAGGATTTTTTGATATTTTCACGAGTGCGAAGCACGAGTGAAAATATAAAAAAATCCTGTCTCACTCGTGAAATAAATTCCATATTCATCTACAAAACATTGAATTTTCTGTTTATTACATTTTCTTTGATTTTCCCTTTGCCTCTGTTATTTCTTAACACAGTGTCTTAGGCCTGACGTCATAGTTGAGCGGTTGAGACGTCATAGCTTAGAAGTTGTGTGTCAGATTGAAAACATTACATAGCATGGATTTTAGCAACATATTTAGGAAGAAATTTGCAGTTTTAGCTCTATCAAGATGCTTAGTTACTATCTCTATCTTATGACAGGCCAGAAATTAATTTTTTAATTACTTTGATATCCTTTCACACTGTGAGAGAATAGCATTTTTGGTATCCTTTCACACTGTGAGAGAATATCACTTTTATTCAATGAATAAATCACAGTATTTCACTGTTGAAAATGTAATAAAACTTTTTTCCCCATTACACTCAGGACTGTACATCTCAAATATATAGTCCACAAAACTGTTTGATTAAAGTTTGTCATAGGTGAACAGTTAGTGCATACATCATTGTTATTTCATGAACTTGTGTTTATGCCTGTGCAGGAAGAGGAAAGGGGGAGGGGGGCAATACGTTTGTACATACGACTTATACTCGTTTGATTTCTGATACGGGTACTAGTATATTAAGGAAGCTGTGTGGTCAACAAATTACCCCACAGATCCAACAAAATATATGAAATGGATTCTTTTATTTAGTGAAAAAAGCATGTGTTCCAGCTATTACATTTGTAGCTCGCTGGTCCTCCCAAAAATTGAGTTGGACGACCAGAGAGCTAGCTATAGAAATCTATCCATTAAAAAAATTGTATATGAGCACAAAAAAGTGCACACTTTCCTCGATTTATAAGGTGACATCCAAAAATATTACTAACCGTCTGTTTTTAATATATTCTTTAACTATTTTCACAACAAAACATTTCCCACAACCCTTAAGCTTGTTAATAGATCTCCTGGGCCTGAAATTGAGACTATAGAAAATTTGCTTATTTATAGTGCCATGACCACATAGCTCTCTCAACCATTGCAGTGTAGAATTGACAAATAGTATATCTGATATACATGTAGTTAAATTATTCCTATCCTTTGTCATTTTGGCAGTCCTTTTTTCAGTTTGGTATATTTATTCATGCACCGATCTAGAGGGGGGTCGGTGGGTCCGGACCCCCCCCCCCTGAATTTGCAGAGTTATTAATGTATATACTGAAGCAAATAAAAAATGACTTTGGATCCCCCTCCCCTAAAAAACGTAGACCCCACCATCACCACCACGAAATAGGTGTTTTTCACGTTTGGGAAATGGATTTTAGGTTTTTTAGTTGTTTTTTTTTTAATTTTTTTTTTGTCAGTAGCCTACCTCGGTTTAAAAGTTGATACTAGTACTCAGAGCATGATCTTAAGTACCGAATTAGCTGATGACATAAACACCCCATACAGGTGATTGTGGAATGTTAATACATAATAAGGGAAGCTGACGGTGGAAAAGCTGAATTCGTCCCGTTTGTCAAATAGTTTAGTTGTTAGTGGGCCATTAACGTCTATATAGTCAGTAAAACATCCAAATAGATGTGGTAGACTCTGTGATGACCTTATTTTGAGTTCAATGGCACTGTCTAGTCGAGGTACGAATGAAAATAAGTATCTTTGTTAATTAATAGAACGTCGCCGATACATCGAAATGTTGCAAGAGTTTTCTTCTTCTCATGTAGAAGTTAAATACAGGCAGTATGAAACGATAAATTGTTTTTAACTTATTTGACATCTACATGTAGATCTGAATATTTGTACAAGAAAATTGAAAGAAATGTAAAATCAACCTTCAGTTGGAATATCAAATGAAATTTTGAATTTCACAGATTGAAGTACAGCTATTACACTATCTTCGATTGGAATATCCCTCTAGACAGTAAATGATTATGCATGTGTAATCACAATTAAGAAGCAAGTGAACAGCTTGCCATCTTTCTATCTTTCTTTCATTCTGAGATATTTTGAACTGATGTACCATTTAAAGACCAAGTCATGCAGTTTCCGGTAATAATATTAACATTATTCACTGGCATACGAAGGAAGACATCGACCATAATCCAACTGTTCACTGCCTCTGCCTATACCGAATTAGTGCAAAAGTGATCGCAGCGGAGTATCTAAAATAATGAACATAGGACTATAAAGTATGTCCGATAAACATCAGATTTTAATTGCTTTCTTGTAGAATTTGGGTTGATTAATTAACATCAAATACATGTACATGCGTTAAGCGGATAATCTGTATATTTACTGTTTTTATTCGAGTGTCTTTGTTGCTAATGACCTTGTTTGTACATACAGTAGTTTGTTGAAGCCGTCATTTATACAGGCCTTCATATGACTACGAGTTAACATCCCCAAAGAAAACCATGTTTCTAAGGTATGTCTATGAAAATCTGTCCCATAAATCTCATGACTTTTTGCTTAAATTTCATTTACTCTTCTGGTCTGCAAAACAAAATTAAAATTCATGAATTTGGATGAAATTTACTTTAAAAGGAATTTCAAATCTTCTGAATGTTAATTTCATAAAATTGTCATAAATTAAAGGAAAGCGGTAACTTACTATATAAAATATATGTATCCTGAAAGAGAAAAATACATGGACCATGTTTTTGTCCAGAATATTATAGTTATTTTTGCAATTAAATCATTTAAAACAAATACAGTAAGTGAGCTACGTACGAGAGCCATAGTCTGCATCATCCATCGTTTGCGTTTACCTTCAAACTTTTTTTTTAATCTTGTAGATTAATCATAGCAAAGGTCTTCGTGATAGCTGTTCTGGCCAGCGGATGTCTGTCTGTGTCTAATCGATGTCTGCCTGGAGACCTCTGCTTTCCAGCCAACATTGTATGGATCAAGTTCATGGAAACTCTGGATGGCAATTTATATTTTCCACACACTCGAGAATATGATCACCTTGTAATGCAAAGAAATAGTATTTACACTAAATTTCCTTTCGCCATTGTTGAAGTAAAAAATACCGCCGATGTTCAGAAATCAGTTCTCTTTGCACGCAAACACAATCTGTTGGTGTCCATCAAAACTTCTGGACATGATTTTATTGGACGCTCAACTGCTCATGGAAGTTTACAAATTTTCCTTGGGAGTATGAATGCGACTAAAATTCATCTATTTTCCATCAGAAATCCTGCTGGTGAAATTACATGTGAGAGTGGAAACACTTGGTTAAAAGTATACGAAGAGGTATAGCGCAAAGGAAAAAGAAATGAAGAAAATGCATTTGTCATTTTGTTTGTGTACACGTAAATAACATCACTTTACGCAAATAGAGGAGAATTACATTTGTTAACTGCAATTCAGTTTTTTTTATAGGTGGACAGACACAACCGTACAATCGTGGGAGGGAGCGGTCATACAGTTAGTGTAGCTGGATATACACTAGGGGGCGGTCACAGTCCGATGTCCCGGATGTTCGGTCTAGCAGTCGACAACTTACTCGAAATAGAAATGGTAACTGCAGAAGGACATGTAGTAGTGGCCAACAAGTTTATGACACAGACGAGCTTTGTGAACGGGACTTTTGCCACGAGCAACGACACTGACATTTTCTGGGCGTCTCGTGGAGGAGGAGGAGGAACCTTTGGTATCGTAACAAAATTTACTTTCAAGCTGCACTACCCAGCTCCCCAAATTGTACAGTTTCTCTGTAGTTATCCCATTCAAAAAGCAAATGGTCAAAAATATGGTTTTACGGTGCTAAAGAAAATATTTTCAATGTTGACATCTCTTCCAAAGGAATGGGGAGGGTATCTTTTAATCAGTGGTGTTCCGGATAAATCTGGAAACTTTGGAAATGTGATGCTAGCCATGAATCACCACGGACCATTCCATTCAGCAACCCGTGCCTATTTAGATCAGTTGAAAAATTTTCAGCAGGATTGGCAATCCTTTTGTTTCTACAAGAACTTTTCTTCCTATTACGACTATGACAAAACATCCAAGGAGACTTCATATTTTCCGTATTACTCTTCGAACACTCTTCTTCATAACCATAACTTCACGGATGATCTGATTTCTTTTATTCTACAAAAAGTGAAAACAGGGTATTCCAACAGTAGTCATATGGGAATGACGGGCACTTTTCTCGGTGGTGAGTATAAAATTGATCATAGATTAACCAACGCAGGTTATTGCTTTAAACCCAAAGGTCTGGAAGTGTCATTACATGTACATGTATATTTTCCGGTAAATTTATCAATAAAAAATTGCAGTCTACTAGGGAATCGAATGTAACCAAAAAAAAAAAAATAACAAAAATGTCATAAAAATAGTAACAATGCATATTCTTAGTGGTAGAAAAAACTTTATTTTTATTTGCTAAGAAAGAGGACAAAAAGGGTCAGAAAACGTAAACCAATATTTACACATCCTTTTTATGCATTAGGTAGAGTAAAGACAATAGAACATCATGAAAATGCAGTGAATCCAGCCCTTCGATCATCACTGATGTCTTTAACAGCCACGACTTATTTGCCTACAACAGATCTGAACTACAGCGCCTTCCTTGTAAGAGGAGAAGAAATAGGCAAAGAACTTAACAAATTCGGACTAGGACAATATGTTAATAACGCGGGAAATGACGTCATTTCCTGGCAGAAAGAATTTTGGGGCAATAATTATAGGCGTCTTTTGAAAATCAAGAAAAAATGGGACCCAGATAATTTTTTCACTTGTAAAGAATGCGTTGGTTCTGAGGAAATCGGTCCAAATTTTGTTGATGGAGTGTTTCATATTCCTATTGGGCCACCCTTTGGAAAATAATTGGTTACGCATATAGGCACTCCCCAGCTTAATTGTTAAAAAATATATATCTACTATACTACAAACATATCATATTAATGTGTAATTCTATGTCTCATTGTTTATACATGTATTTATGTATTTATTAATGGAGTATTATTATATACGTTAAACTTCAGAAAGGAGTTACCAAAAGTCAATATCGCCTCTTATGGTGTGAAGAATTCTGTTAAATAAAAGCGTCTCTTTTAATTTTCTTTGAAGGTAAGTCTTCCAATCCAGGAGAGAGATACTATAAAAAGTGGCCAAGAGTACTAATAACAATGAACAATCTCCACAGCTTGCTTAACCAGCATCGCCTCTATATTGTAGAATTTGCATTTCTTGTTTTGACGAAGTTGCTTTGAATTGAATTGTACTTTGTATCCTAACATACTCTCCAACAAGTTTTGATTTTTTAAATCATTTTCTAGTTTTCCTGAAATGTTCTTATTTTCCTCCTAGGGGTATGTTATCTTGACAAATTTCTCTGAAATTGAGCTGTGTCACCAAAGCAAACAGATTTTTCAGACTTCAGATTTTTGTTATCTGTTTTATAAAAAGAAGAATACTTGAAGTACCCTCTGTTATATCCACCGCATACTTGTTCTCCTCTCTTTGGGTTCTAGTAAGCCCAGGTTTTCTGTTATACTCTGACTGTCTTGTTTCAGTTATCCATATTAGACTATTTGCCCTTACAATTATATTTCCGAACCCGAATGAAAGAGCTGCTGGGATTGGTCTCTTCGTCCTCTCTCTTGACGTCTCATTAGTTAACTTTCTGCTCTTATTTTTAAATCTCTGTGGATAACATCTTTTTCTTTACTGATATATTCATGAGTTCTGACTTATACATTAGCTTTCTATAGCTAGACACAGTTTCCTTATCTTGGGTTAGGAATAAAATCGGCGACCATTCAAAAAGTAGCATTAACTTGCAGGGCCAACCCTGGATATATTTCAAAAACAGGTTACTATGTTAATTAAGAATTTTTACAAAATCAACATTATCAATTTTTGATCTATTAAAAACTGTTTCCTTTGTGGCTCAAAAACGTTAACAAAGTTAATTCTATATCGATAGCGGAAGAACAATCTTGTACCTTTGCACATTATTTAGATCGCTGTTTAATAACATTCTTACCCCCCCCCCTTTTCCCTCGATAAAACCTGCCTCGACTGATTTGTTTTTCAACTTAATGTACTTTAGACAAAATATCGGTCCCTATATTAACCCTTCTTTAGTTCTTGCAAAATATATATTATGTAGTATACTGAAGACACATTCTCAAAAGAGGTTATCTGGAAGTAAAAGATAGATAGTTGTTATGAATGCGATAAATACCGATGTCGCCAACCACCCTGTTTATATAGTACAAGTATATATGTATGACACCACCAATCTAGAATCATCCAAGTAAAATCAAGAAAACTGCAACACAGAAACACCGACAGGATGTGTCCAGGGTAAGCGTATAGAACTGCACCTGTATAACTTATTTTCTATCACTTAATCGATCTACTACTATCATGATTGATCTTTACTTTTCTCATCATAATCATATTTCCTGTACTCCGATCTACAATTTTTTATCTTTTTTATTTTTGCCGTACTATCCTTTCCAATGATTATGGAGAGAGAGAGAGAGATTTTATTGGTTGGAGACCTGTATAATTTTGTAAATTTGAACAAATGTTATAGGTAAAAAAGACTTATAGCAAAGTATACAAGTAACATAAAATTTTATTCACTCTAAAAGGACTCGTAAATCCTTATATTTAATATTTAAAACGACAGAGAATAAGAACACTGCAATGGTTTACATTGTCTACACCAGGGGGGGGGGGGGGGCGGGGGGGGGGGGTAAAAGAGAGATGTAAAGAGATATATGAAGACTTGGTTTCAACAATGACCATCAAATTGTCAAAATATATACTTCTTCCTCAACCCGTGCGTCCATTTCTTAAAGCCTAGTGCAAGATGATAATATTCTTTTTAAATATGAATCATGAGAAAAATTTTGTTGCTAGCTTGCCAAATATTTTCTGATTTTAATTTTTTTTCATATATTGAAGGTCTGCCCTGAGGGTCTTAACATTGGCTGTGCTTGTCAGCGCATGTTTTTCTGTGTCTAATCGATGTCTGCCTGGAGACTCGAGTTGCTTTCCCACCAATATTGAGTTGATAAAATTCTTGGAAAATCTAGAAGGGAATCTGTATTTTCCACATCAACCAGAATACGACAAACTTGTAGTGCAAAGAGAGACTATATACACGAAATTCCCGTTCGCCATAGCCGAAGTGAAAAATGCCGCTGATGTTCAAAAGTGCGTTCTCTTCGCTCGCAAATACAACTTACTGGTTTCCGTCAAAACTTCCGGACACGATTTTCTTGGCCGATCCACTGCACATGGAAGTTTAATGATTTATCTTGGGAGTATGAATGCAACCAAAGTCAGTATGTCTTCTACGAGAAATCCCGCCGGTGAGATCAAGTGTGAAAGCGGAAACACGTGGTTGAAAGTTTACGAAGAGGTAAATCTTAAGAAATGTAATTACATCTATAATTATATGTGTCATATACAAATGGTCTCTTTATGGTTCTCTTGCTTGAGTTAAAAATATCCTCTTAACTAAACAACTAAAGACTTAACGCATGATTACAATTTTACTAATGCCAGTTACGTTTCTTTACCCTATGGCCTAAATCATGTAAATATTTGTCATTATTTGGGTACCCAATAAAAAGCAAGCAAACTACAACAAAAGCAGCTGTAATTCGCTAATAATTACATCCAATGAAACATGTTTCCATTTTTCCTGTGAAAATTGAATATTTTTTATTTATCAGTAAGAAAAACAACTTCAAACCCTTTTTAAGCAATCTTTATGAAAGCTTTCTTTGGAAGTATCGTAAGTAATCTTTTCATGACTCTTCCAACAATATATAACGTATACCGATCGATAATACTGTATTTTTCGTTCTTTCACCCACTTTATATGAATATTATATTTACAAATATTAATATTTACTCTAAAAATGTCATTCTTTCTTTGTTTAAACGGGTATGAATGGTTGCAATCTTTACAGACAGAAAAATGCATAATAACCAGTTTTCTTTAGTGCTCAGATTATGTATTTTCTATACACAGTTGCAACCGTTCATCCGTACAAAGAAAGCATTTCAATACAAATATTGACAACATTAACCTCCATTTCATTTATCAATAATTATAAAATTTTGCCTATTTTAGGTTAATAAGTACAATAGGGTGATTATTGGCGGAAGCGCTCATACAGTCAGTATGGCTGGTTACACTCTGGGTGGCGGCCATAGTCCAATGTCCCGGATGTTCGGTATGGCGGTAGACAACTTGCTAGAATTAGAACTTGTCACAGCAAACGGCGAAATCATATTGGCCAATGACCATATGACCCAGACCACACACCTGAATGGTAGCGTCTCTACGTCCGACAATACGGAAATTTTCTGGGCGTCAAAAGGGGGTGGAGGAGGAACATTTGGTATTGCGACCAAATTCACCTACAAATTGCACTATACCGCCCCTCAGGTGGTGCAATTTGTGTGTGGATATCCCTTAATTCGCGCAAATGGACAGCACATCGGATTTACCGTTTTACAAAAAGTATTTTCCGTGATCAAAAATATGCCAAAAGAATGGGGAGGGTACGTGCTAGCCAGTGGAGTCCCAGCGGACAGTGGAAAATGGGGAAACGTTATAGTATCTTTCAACCACTATGGATCTTATGCTTCGACCACACGGGCATATATGGACCAGTTGGCTAATTTTCACAAAGAATGGCAAAATTTTTGCTTTTATGTTAACCGTACAACTTTCCTTGATTATGAAGTCACAGCCAAAGACCCTTTGTATTACGCAGGTTACATAATGAACACTCTTTTACAAAGTGAAAGTTTTGACGACAGTTTGGTAAGGTTTCTTGTAAATGAACTTGAAACCGAGCATACAAATGTAAGTGCATTCTCCTTCACCGGAACTCTCCTCGGAGGTAAATAACGTGTAGATTCTCAATACAGTTTTATCTTAATTAGCCGTTAATGAGTCTTTGATCCTAGAAGCAATATATATATATATATATATATATATATATATATATATATATATATATATATATATATATATATATATATATATATATATATATGTGTGTGTGTGTGTGTGTGTAAAATACATTTAATCTTTTCTTTCAAAACATTAGGTAAATAAATGATCATAAACGCAAGGCATGAAAAAGTTTACGGTGAAATTTGGAATCCTTTTATTTCATTCATTTTAATTTAGACTTAATGCTTCTTTTACTAATATTACAGTTTTTCATTCGGATTTGTTTTAGGTGAAATGATGAAAGTTGGGGCACACGACACCTCAGTTCATCCTGGATTTAGAACAGCATTGATGTCGCTGTCTGCCTCGATCGGTTGGGATACAGGGATGTTAGATTATGACGGTCTTCCACAAAGAGGTGCCGTAGTCGGCGAACAGTTGAGCGCATTTGGTGACGGTCAATATCCAAATGAAGCAGGGATGGACGTCGTTCATTGGCAACAAGAATTCTGGGGCAGTAATTACAAGCGTCTTTTGGACATTAAACATAAGTGGGATCCAGACAACTTTTTCACATGCAGAGAGTGTGTAGGATCTGAAACCACCCACGGCCATTCCGGTCATCATAGTCATATTGCTCTTGACCCTGTCCTTGGATAAAGTCATTATTAGTGTCTATTAAATAAAAACCTTTCATTTGTAATTCTGAATAAAAAATTTATTTTATTCAAATTTGAAGGTTATTTCTTCTCAACAGCAATTTTTCCAATTTTATATTGTAAAGTACTTACATGTAATCTTTGAATATATATATATATATATATATATATATATATATATATATATATATATATATATATATATATATATATATATATATATATATATTAGGGATGTCAAATCGGTCAATTTTTGATAATCGGTTACTCGGATATTTTTCCGATCGAGTACCCGGGTACTCGGTAGAAATGTTTATACAAGTGTGTTAATTTTCTTGAACCCCGTTAAGCTCTGTTAAAACCCAAAGCTATTTTTATCATGTTTATAAATGTATATAAACGGAAATGATTTCTTGGAATGACAATTTATCAAATAAACACAAGAGATACAATTAATACATAAAAAATTACAAGTGGTTTACAGAATTACAGTTCTTCATTAGGATCTATTTGATCAACGCAAGAGGACAATATGTCAAGCAGGTTTGTGATGATTAGACTAGCGAAAGAGAAGGAACGGACGTTGTTGGTATCGCTAGTTTAATATTATTTTATTTGTTGGTTGTTTCTCCCGTATACACTAAACTTACTACGCAAACTGACTTTCAACATTTTTTTTAATCTTTAGTTATTTCTAAATATTTCTTCACGTTTGAAGTGAGTAGCGACATTCCTATGTATGTCCAATTTTGCTGTCGTATATTAACTAAATAATTTAAAATGATTGAAAGATAATATACCATACTTATACGATGTTCATTGAAAACAATCATTGAAGCCATCCAAAAATTAAGGACCACTATAGGTGAGAAAAGCTGTGTACCGAGTGATTGGTCACTAATTACTGTATATACACCGCCACAGGCGATAACGGGTATTTTACGGGTGTAGTTAACGACACGCTAATTACGTATGCATACTTATGTTATTTTTGATAAGTTTTTGAAAAAAAGTATGTACTTTGAAATAAGAAAAAATGCACATCCGAGTAACCGAGTACCATTTTTAGTATTCGATACTCGGACGTTCGATCGAGTACCCGGATAACCGGGTACTCGTTGACATCCCTAATATATATATATATATATATATATATATATATATATATATATATATATATATATATATATATATATATATAGAGAGAGAGAGAGAGAGAGAGAGAGAGAGAGAGATAGATAGATAGATAGATATGTTATAGATAGTGTAAACCTCATTCTCTTTAGAGAAGTTAACAAGCCTACATCCACTTCTCTTCGCAAGCCTTCATGTTTTGATTCTGAAAACAGCCTGTCCACTTCTCTAAAGAAAATAATGTAAACCTATAAGTAAGCAGCAGAGGAAAAGTGTTTTTCACTCCATGTTGAACAAATCACATATAGTGATGAACAAATTACATATAATCTCTATCTCTCTCATATATGTACCAGCTACAATTTTACAATTTTCGCGGATCGCCTAAATTTTACAGGTTCGAGGCACGTAATTTCGTTTCACTAATATCTACAGAAGGATAGATGACTCAAAAAAAAAACCCAATTATTAATTCGTTGAGAATGTGAATTTGTGGATGCAGGGTACCCATGAATCCCACAAATTTTGAGCCATCACGAAATCAAATGATTTCAAAATATATTTTATTGATATTGATCTTTGCGCTTTAAAGCGGACCGAGCTTGCGAGGTCAACGTTCGCACAAAGACCGAAGGCGGGCATATTTCTCTATATTAAACCAATGACTTTTTTATTGCATATTTGAATAGTACCACTGCATTTTTTCCCGATTCAAATAAATGGAATCTAATTACTAATAATATTTGGCCGTCTTTGCTGCTAATGACTTTCTTTGTTTATCAATAATTTGATCAAGCCGTCATTTATGCTGACCTTCATGACTTCAACTCCGCAAAGAAAACCATGTTTCCATATACGAGGGGTGATCAAAAAGTTCGCGAACTATTTGAATTACTTCCATAAAAGAAATAAAATTAGGTTTCGGTGTTCATTATTTTTTAAAGTAGTTCTCTTTGAATTTAATGCACATCTTCCACCGTTCTGCCCATGCGCGAATCACGTGATCCAGGCGGTCACGTTACATGCTCCGTGGCGTTCTGTTCACAGAAGCTAAAAGATTTTTAGGGTTTTTCGAGTCCTATACTGCAGTATTTCTTACCCTGCAAGTTATTTTTTTTATAACAAAAAATGTTCATTTGTCAGAAATGGCCGAATCTCGAAAATAGGATAAAGATGTCCTTTCCCAGAATGAGCATGGTGACCACCACAACCCGAGTTCTCTGTCTTAGAAACGTCGTTTATCCGATATGGATATAGTATAGACGCCTTCTTTTTATCAAATCTGACATGTTTAAAGTTTAAAATAAACAATATTTTAGGGATTTATTAATTATATTATTGTTAAGATATTCAAATATTTTTCTAACTGTTATTTGGCGATCTTTCATAACAAATTGCTCAACTAAAGACAAATCTCTTCCCCAGCTTGCTTTCACTAGGCAACATAACAAACATCATTTTAACCACCACCACCCCTTCCCTCACTAAAATAATCAATTCAATTAATGACTGACTTTCTGGCAAGTCTTTTGTCTTTATAAACCTTGCAAAAATTATCATATGCTACTGCAAAAGGATTTCCAAGATATACGTTAAACTTTACAGCCGTTCGTTGCTCAACTACAACTGCGTCAACTATTTTTTGTAACAAAGCACCTACATATTGACGTAATTTTCACATTGTGACGTCATAAACATGTAGCAAAACATTACATAACATCTGCTATTTATAGAATATATGTATGTCTATATTTGTGCCAAATTGTATTCTAATCTGAACTGTGGTTTTCTAAATATAGAGATAGTTCGCGTACTTTTTGATCACCCCTCGTATCTGTGAAAATCTGCCCCTTGAATCTCATGCTTCAATCTAATTACTCTTACATTTTACTAAACGAGAACAAAAGGAAGATATTTGGATTGGGGAAAAGGTATTCCATCAGATATATACAATAGTCATAGTTTAAAAAAAAAAGAAGAAACAACTTTCTTTCCTTTTTTAAGGTTCTGGTGTGCTTTTTTGTAGATAAATTATACTTAAAGCCGTTGCCATAGCCGTTCTTGTCAACACACCTCTGTCTGAGTCTAAAATGTGTCTTCCTGGGAGACTTCTGCTTTGCAACCAACACTGTATTGAACTCTCTAGGGCAATTTATATTTTCCACACACTCGAGAATATGATAGTCTTCTAATGTTAAGAAATACTATTTACACTAATATAATTTTCGCCATTGTCGAAGTAAAAAATACTACCGAAATCAGTTCTCTGTGCCACCAAACACAACCTTTTGAGTGTCCATAAGAACTTCTGGACATGATTTTTAGGGCGCTCATGAAAGCTTACAGATTTTCTTAAGGTCTAAGAACCGACTAAAATTTCCCCACAGAAGTCCTTCTGGTAAAATACCATATGAAAGAGGAAACATGTGGTTAAAAGTTTACATCTACGTAATGTTTCTTGATAAAATATAGAAACTGATTTTATTACTTACGAGGGGTGATCTAAAAGTTCGCGAACTATCTCTATATTTACAAAAACACAATTCCGATCAAAATGAAATTTGGCACACATATGGTCATACACATGTTCTATAAATAGCAGATGTTATGTAATGTTTTGCTACATGTTTGTGACGTCACACTGTGAAAATGACGTTAATATGTAGATTACTTGTGACAAAAAATGATTGACTCAGTCGTATTCGAGCAACGAACGGCTGTAAAGTTTAACGTATATCTTGGAAATTCCTCTGCAATAGCATATAATAATTTGTATAAGGTTTAAGAAGACAAAAGACTTGCCAGAAGTTCAATCATTAATTGAATTGATTGTTTTAATGAAGGAAGGGAGATGATTAATAACGATGTTTGTTCTGTTGCGCAGTGAAAGCAAGCTGGGGAAGAGATGTGTTCTTAGTTGAGCAAATTGTTATGAAAGATCGCCAAGTTACAGTTTGAAAAATACTTGAGTATCTTACAAATAATATGATTATTGAATCCCTAAAATATCGTTTACTTTAGACTTTAAACATATCAGATATGATAGTAAGAATACGCCCATACTTTATCAACATTGGAAAAAACGACGCTCCCAAGACATAGGACTGGGGTTGTGATGGTCACAATTATCATTTTGGGAAAAGATATCCTTATCCATCCATTCTATTGCCGAGATTTGGTCATTTCTGACAAATGGACTGTTCTTGTTATAAAAGATAACTTACATGGTAAGAAATATAACACTCAGAAAAATCTTCTGGCTTCCGTGAACAGACTGCTGCGGAGCATGTCACGTGACCGACTTGATCACGTGATTCGCGCATGAGCAGAACGGTGGCAGATGTGCATTAAAATCGGAGATGACTACTTTAAAAAAAAAGAAACAATGAAACTTAATTTTATTTGTTTTATGGACGTAATTCAATTAGTTCGCGAACTTTTTGATCACCCCTCGTTTTGTATATATTGTATCATATGTTATCATAAGCTTATTTAGAAATATTAGATCTTATAGATAAGGTTGGGATATATATAATTTTTCAAAATCACTATCTATTATGTCGTCATTTAGAAAATTTAATCAAGGCACTGTGCCACTGTCAGAGTGAAACATGCTTTTTTAAAGACTTGGAATCTATAGGAAGAGGAATATTTAGTACCCTTTGTCAGCCCAGGTTTTCCTTTCCACTGATTGCCTTGTTTCGGGTAACCATGTAGACTGTTTGTTCCTACGTCCTTTTATATCCTAACCCGGATGAATGGTCTGCTGGGGTGGTCTGTGCGTCTTCTCTTTGACTGCTTCTCTCCTGGTATTTCTCTGGTTTTCACTCTGCTCTTATTTTCAAATCCCTATGGAGAACATCTTTTGAGTTCACCTGAGCAGAAGGCTCAAATGAACTTTTCTGATCACATTTTGTCCGGCGTCCGTCTGTCTATAAACTTTTCACATTTTCGACTTCTTCAAAAGTACAACTGGGCCAATTTTAACCACATTTGGCACACAATATCCTTGGATAAATCGGATTCACTTTTTTTTCCAAGCAAAGAGAAGAAGTTCCAAGGGGAGATTATTACGAATTAGTGAAAAATGAATGGTTTCTTTTAAAAATCTTCTCAAGAATCACTGAACTAGAAAATATGAAACTAGAAAATATGAATATGTGAAATCATCTTCAGGTATTGAGGATTCAAATTTGTTAAAATCATGACCCCCGGGGTAGAGTGGGGCCACAATGGCCAATCAAAGTTTTGCATAGGAAACATCTTTAGAAATATTTTTCCTTAGAGCAGCAAAACCATGATAAGTAATAATAATATAGGACCATCCTAAGATTATGACCCCCAGGAGTAAAGAGGGACCATAACGGTTATACAAAGGAATATGAATGATATATTGATTTTTTTTTAATTCTTCTCGAAAATAGCAAAGCCATACTTAGTCATATTAATCCAGAAGCATCCTCAGTAGTGTAGATTTAAATATCATATGTCCCCGGGGTAAGGCAAGGCCACAAAAGAAGATCAAACTTTGTTGGGAAAAAAAAATTGAAAAATTTATTAAAGCATGATAAGTCAAAGAAATACGGAAGCATCCTCAAGTAGTGTATATTCAAGATTGTTCAAATCATCCCCACCGGGACAACTTTTATATATAAACTTTTCAAAACTGAGCTAATTTCTGCTTTCTCCTGGCCAAAGTGCTCAGGTGGGCGATGTGGCCTCTTGTCTTTAAGGATACCATGCTAATTAGTCCTGAGGTATTCATAAGCTTTTTAAACATATTTCCTTATCTTGGGTTAGAAATTTACTCGGGGAGCATTCAATGAAAAAGACGAACATTACGAACAATGATCGATCACAAAAATTCTACAAATTATACAAATCTCGGAAAAAAGGCATAAAACACGGATCCCCGGAAATGCCAGAGATGGTATCGTGTGCTTAGGAAGAGCTAACATCCCTTGTTGACAGGTCACGCCCGACGCGAGCCGCCCTATAAATTGATCAAATAGATGGAACATTCCGTAGTCAAATTAAGTATAAAAACAAAGGCCTAACAATTGGTATGAAACACGTCAGTCAAAATACGAACCAGTGATAGCTTCTATTGCAATGCTAACAAGAT
This sequence comes from Saccostrea echinata, assembly GCF_033153115.1. Lineage (NCBI taxonomy): Eukaryota > Metazoa > Mollusca > Bivalvia > Ostreida > Ostreidae > Saccostrea > Saccostrea echinata. Next base: position 9,183,349 of record NW_026889750.1, read on the forward strand.
CATTATAACTTCCATAGAAATTACGAAATGCTGACTTTAAACAAGGTTGTTGAACTCCCTGTAACATCAACTTATCTGTCACTAGCCTGCCTCAGTTTAAAAATTGATCGTACTCAGAGCATGTTCTTGAATATCGAATCAGGCGGAAGACTTGAACACCATGTGCAGGTGATAGCGGAATATAACTACATAAATAAAGAAAGTTGACGATGGAAAAGCTGATGTCAAATAAGAAAAAGGAGCATTTTGCAGGGCCACTTTTGGGCAAATATTAGGTACTGTTTACTGTTATTTCCTTTTTTAAAAAAAAACAAAATCAACATTATTGATTTTTAATCTTCTGATCTCAAATGGTTTCCACTGTAGCTAAAAATAGTGGTTTTGCGATATTCGTACAAAAAGTCTAACTCAAAAGTACATATACGAGGGTTGTTAATAAAGTTCGTGGACACATTGATTTACGGAAAATCTATTGTGTACTGTGAAGTATGACTTATGTCTGATTTAATTCCTATCTTTTGTTTATTAGTATATAAAAAAAATCAGGTCCATTTGCTAAAATTTTGAAAATTTACAATTTTTACTATGCGGTCATAGGATTCACGGAGCAATCACTTGACGTTAAGTGACGTGACAATCAGATTTCAAACCCGTTAAGCTTTTAAATAGTTCTATAAAATATCTTTCATTTCTTTTGACTTTTCTTGTCTTTTTCTACTTAAAAGTTAAATATCTATATCAAGACATGTTACTTTTCTTCTATAATGTATTTTGCGCTGTATCGGATATTAGTGAGATCTTAAAATAATAGTCTACGCAGTTAAAAGATCAGTATGGAAACGATGCAAAATCGATAGGCCCAACGTCCATGCGATAAGTGGGGTATTGAGGTATCGATGGAGTTGATCGTTAAAAATGTTAATCCTTCCATTCTTATAAAGCTACTACCATTTGAATACTTTTGTCCTTTGTACTTGTAGGCAATTTCCAGCAGCAGCTAGAAGCATTTTAGTCTATTTTTAGACATTTTCCTGTCTGCACACATAATTTTTTAGTAGCTCGGTGCTCCATGACGTTCAATGACGTTCCCACTCTTGGCTTTGTTTTTACGCGTTGATTATTTATAAATGGCTATAAAACAGTCATACACCCTCCAATTTAATTCAAAATTTCGGCAAGTGACGTTTCATGAATACTGTGGCGACAGGTAAAATGTCATAATTCTTTCTGCGCTACAACTGTGCAATTTTTAATTTCTATAAAAAGTCTATGTAATGTAAACGTGCGAAAAAGTAGCATGCTCCGTGAAGCATGTTTTATCAAAATAATCTAGCTGTATATTTTTTAAGGATTACTGGAAACACCAAATCTTTGTATATTTATTGGAAATAGGTAAAGTTTTTATCTGGAGAGTTTATCCGGTTTCATGGAAATAGCGCGCTCACAATAGAACTTGTCCGCGAACTTTTCTAACAACCCTCGTACATATACATTATATTTTTTTTTTCTAAAATGTTTGTGTAATTTTCAGAACAGTGACTACAGTATGACAAAATTTCCTTAACATACATTCACAATAATCGATGAAACTCTTAGACCTGACCCAATAGAATGAAAGTTCAATCTCCAATATGAAAAATTAGCAAACTTAATTCTATATTCACAGAAGAAGAAGTTCTTTTACCTGTTTACATTATCTAGATCACTGTAAAAGAATTTTGCCCTCCCCTTTCTCTCGAAAAAATCTATCCCGACTGGTTTTTATCAAGTCAAAAATAATGTACTTTAATCAAAATATTGGTCTTTTTCTCAACCCTTCTTTAGTTCTAGCAAGATATACCGTATACTGAAGACAAATTATCGTAATAAGTTATCAGAAGAAACCAAGTCCATCTAAAAGATATGTAGTTGTTATAAATACTACAAATACCGATGTCTCCAACCACCCTGTTTATATAGTACATGTATATATATGACAACGGCAATCTAGAATCATCCAAGTAAAATCAAGAAATTCAACTGGAACACCGACAAGATGTTTTCAGGGTAAGTATATTTATACATGTATATGTATAATTTTTTAATCACAGATCTATCACTGTTCGTTATCTTCCCCCTTTTTCATTAGTCAGCTACTATGATTAAGTGCAATGATTGCAAAATAGGTGTTAATATGACCGATTATAAATTATAATAATGATCTTTTTTCATTTTTTTTTTACACCTTCTTCGTATTATCATATTTTGTTTCACGATTCTCCTGTATCCAAATTCACATTTTACTGGCATAATATCCTTTCCAACAATTATTTAGAGAGAGAGAGAGAGAGAGAGAGAGAGAGAGAGAGAGAGAGAGATCCTTTGTGTTATTTGATTTTATTGGTAGCATGGATCCTTGCATTCCCGTAATTTTGAAAATGTAAACAAATATAATTCTGTAAAACACGCTTATAGTGAAGTACCAACTGCACTCTTACCAAAAATATTGCCTTCCTGCAAACATTTGCTGCAAGTCTGCAGCAAACATTGCTGCAGACATTGCTGCAAGCTTGCTGCAATGAAGCTAAAGAAACCATGACAGCCTATACAAAGCCTTTGTGTTTGCAGCAAGTTTGCAGCAAGTATGCAGCAAGCTTGCAGCAAACATTTTACCATGCAAATGAGGTTTGCTGCAAGTCAGCAACAAACATTGGATTTTCCAAATATGGAAACCTTGCTGCATACTTGCGGCAAACATTGCTGCAAGCTTGCAGCAAGCAATGTAGTTATCGTTTTTGGCACATTCCTGCGTACAAGCAGCAAGTTCGCAGAAAGCCTTTGTCCTGACCTTAATCTGTTAATTATAGAGAAAATCCACCACATGTGTCTGAAATGATGCAAATTTCTGAAGTGTTGATAGTCTCTCTTTTTGTTCCTAGACAATGTTCACATGCTATTCTTATTTAAAATGTAATATATATATTTTTGACATGTACAGAAATTTAAGAACCTTTGCACACGACTTTATAATTAAAATTTTACGGTTAATACCAATTTATTTGAAAACATATAAACATTTATAATAATTGATTTAGAACCTTTAATACATTAAAGAAACATACAAATGTGATCTTAAAATAAAGATTAAAATTCATAAATAGATGAAGATTTGACCTAGCAAGTATATCAGTTACTTAAACATGCTTTAAAGAGATAATTATTTCATATTAAAATAAAACAAAATCAAATCTTACCAATTAGATGTTGTGTATGCCAATGTACACCTACATCCAGAATTATGCTTTTGTAATCATTCAAAATGGTATATATTCCTAACAAAATACTGTAACATCTACAACTTCAAATCAAACATTTCAAACTGGCGAATTCTGTGTTGACCCCAGTACAATCTGCATTTCATTGGCTGATTTGACTTGTTTACTGTTCTTGCGAACTTCATGCAAACATTCAGTTTGTTAAATGTTTCCTGTGAACTTGCTGCGAACAGATTGGCGTGTATGTTTCTTGCAATGTTCCTGCAAACATGTTGAGTTCCTGCGAATTTGCTGCAAGCTTACAGCAATTGGCTGCAATGTTTGCCGCAAGATCGCAGCTAGCGGCAATCATCTGCGAACAAGAAAATTTTCTTCCTGCGAACAATTTTGTTTGCTTCAAACTTGCAGCAGACTTGCTGCAGGTCTGCAGCAAACATTACAGTTCGGTAAGGGTGAAGATTCTTTATGAACGCAATTCCTTATCTTTGATATTTGAAATAACACGGAATGGGAACACTGCGATGTTTTACTGCAGGTTTGATTGAAATTGGTGGATTCGATCGGTGGGAAGGGGGTTTGAAAGGGAGATATATAGAGAAAGGAGAAATCATGATTTTCGCAATGACCATCTAATTGTCAAATTATGTACGTCTTACTCAACCGTTTGTCCATTTGTTAATTGAATGCTTAATGCAAGATGATAATCTTCTTTATAAAATATAAATATATAAGTTATTAGAAAATTTCTGTCTCTAACTTGACAAATGTTTTTTTTTTTTTAATTTAAATCTATTTTCATAGTTTTTATCTTACATTGAAGGTCTGTCCTGCGGGTCTTTACATTGACTTTACTCGTTAGCTCAAGTTTTTCTGTGTCTAATCGATATCTGCCTGGGGACTCGAGCTGTTTTCCTGTCAATATTGAAGTCATAAAATTCATGGAAACTCTAGAAGGGAACCTGTATTTTCCATTTCAGAGAGAATATGATGAACTTGTAGTGCAAAGAGAGACTATATACACGAAATTCCCATTCACCATAGCCGAAGTGAAAAACACCACTGATGTGCAAAAGTGCGTTCTGTTCGCTCGCAAATACAACTTACTGGTTTCCATCAAAACCTCCGGACACGATTTTCTTGGCCGATCTACTGCACATGGAAGTTTAATGATTTACCTCGGGAGTATGAATGCAACCAAAGTCAGTATGTCCTCTTCGAGAAACCCTGCCGGTGAGATCACGTGTGAAAGCGGAAACACGTGGTTGAAAGTTTACGAAGAGGTAAATCTAAATGAAGGCAACTGTGCACATATAATTTGCTTTAACTAATGGTTCTTATGTTTGAATGAAAAATAGCAGGCTTTATGTACGAACAATATTGAAAACGACACACGCTATTGATAAATAAGCTGATGAAACAAAAATATCAACATTCTCAAATTCTATCGTTGATACAATGATCTGGTCAGCAAATACAATCTATCATTTAGTCGAATGTTGACCGAAGTTTTTCAGACAAATTGTTAGGCCATTATTTTTTCAAACTGAATTTTTTTACGGATCTTTCAATTGGACCGATCATGACAAGAAGCACACGGCAGGTGTGACCAGTCGCCAGGGGATGCTTACTCACCCATGGCATCTGATCCCACATCATTTTTGGTAGTGCGTGTTTGCACTGCTACAAATCTGTATTGTTTAAAGGGACTTTTGACCTTGATAACTGTTCGTTACATGTATCTTCATATTTAATTGAATGTTAAAGACTTTGCGCGTGATCTACATTTTTATTAAACGTACATCAACATCGTGTGTTTCTTTCTCTCGTCGAGATCTATCAGCAAAAATGGATAAGTTTTATGATAAAATGTTGTATTGTTTGTATTCTAGCGAGAGATTTGAGGAATTTTGAATTCTTTTATGCAGTATAATACTAGTTTGAAATATTTGTCATAATTTAAGTATCCAAAATCAACGGAAATAAAGTAAATGTGTCGTTATTCGCTATTAAAATTTTACAGAACGTAAGATGCAACGTAAATACAAATAAGAACAAAATTAACTTCCGTTTTATTTATGAATAATCATGAATTATTGCCTTTTCTAGGTTGATAAATACAGTAGGGTGATTATTGGTGGAAGCATACATACAGTCAGTATGGCTGGTTACACTCTAGGTGGCGGCTATAGTCCAATGTCCCGGATGTTCGGTATGGCGGTAGACAACTTACAAGAAGTAGAACTTGTCACAGCAAATGGCGAAGTCGTATTGGCCAATGAACATATGACCCAAATCACACAGTTGAATGGTAGCGTTTCTACGTCTAACAATACAGACATTTTCTGGGCGTCAAAAGGTGGTGGAGGTGGAACATTTGGTATTGCGACCAAATTCACCTACAAATTGCACTGTGCCGCCCCTCAGGTGGTGCAGTTTGTGTGTGGATATCCGTTAATTCGTGCAAATGGAGAACATATCGGATTTACAGTTTTACAAAAAGTATTTTCAATGATTCAAAATATGCCAAAAGAATGGGGAGGCTATGTGATAGCCAGTGGGGTCCCTGCAGATAGTGGACAATGGGGAAACGTTGTAGTATCTTTCAACCACTTTGGATCTTATGATTCGACCACGAGGGCATACATGGTTCAATTAGCTAATTTTCACAAAGAATGGCAAAATTTTTGGTATTATGTTAATCGTAAGTTACAGCTAAAGTTGCTCCTTATTTCGCAGGATATATAATGAACACCCTCTTACAAAGTGAAAGTTTTGACGACAATTTGGTGAAGTTTCTTGTAAATGAACTTGAAACCGAGCACACAAATGTAAGCGCATACGCCTTCACTGGAACACTTCTAGGAGGTAAATTACGTAGAGCTTCTCACAATTCAATATCATTCGTTTCTAGTCTATCTTAATAGATACAAAATATGTACGTAAAATACATTTCAATTTTTTTTAGCAAAAAATAAGTAAATAAATAATCAAAAACACAAAACTAATAACAGTGAAATGTTGAATCCTTTCAATTTATTCATTTCCTAATGTGATTGTATGGTCAAGATTTTGCTATTTTTATACTAAATGATTTTTTTTACTAGTATAACAATTTTTATTATCTAAAAATAAATTTTATTTTTGGTTATCAGGTGAGATGATGATGTGAGGGCACACGATACCTCACTCCACCCTGGATTTAGAACGGCATTGACGTCGTTGTCTGCCACGATCGCATGGGATCCAGGAATGTTAGATTACGACGATCTTCCTCAAAGGGGTGCCGTGGTCGCCGAACAGTTAAGCGCATTCGGTGACGGTCAATATCCAAACGAAGCAGGGATGGACGTCGTCCATTGGCAACAGGAATTCTGGGGTAGTAATTACAAGCGTCTTTCGGACATTAAACATAAGTTGGACCCAGACAACTTTTTCACGTGCAGAGAGTGTGTATGATCTGAAACCACTCACGGCCATTCTGGTCACCATGGAAGGATTCCTCTTGGCCCTGTGGTCAAGTAAAATCGTTATAATTACTGTAAATTTGAAAAAATGTCTTTCATAAGTAATTCTGAATAAAAAAAGTCTTTATTATAGAGCAAATTCTATTTCTTTTCAACAACTTATTGTCTAAAGTTATAAAGAATTACAGTTTGCAGTTTTAATTTATCTAAATGCTGTCTGAGCATATCAAGAAATTTGCATTAATGCATTTATTTTTGAGTCGGAAAAGTGTTCAAACTTTGTATAAAAATAAGCACCTGGTTATGCAGTTAAGTAAAGGTACTTTTTATGTATAAAGCGATTTTATTGACATCTGAACATGGAAACTTCAGTTTTACAATACTAGTAAAAATATACATAGAAAATTGATGCACATGGCAATAAAATTTATTGCCAGCAGTTATTGCACATGGCTGTTTCAATAAGTAGTTCAAAACCATTTTCATTAATCCGCTACCACACAAAATTTTACACCACCCCCCCCCCCCCCTTCAAACAAAGACACGAATGCAGATGCAAACATTATTGTTAGGAATATTACGTTAGTTAAAAAGAAAAGAAAACAATCAAATATCTAATTCCGAAATATTAATTTTACATTTACTTTAACATTCTCTTAATGGTAAAAATATTGATCATAAATTTTGCCTGAAATTAGGTTAATGAATCGAACATGTTAACTTGAAAGGGGCCTGGACACAGATTTAAAGTTAATATTTTCTCAGATTTTCTGTATAATATCATGACTTATATGTTTCTATAGCATTTCAAACGGAAATATACTAAAAGCATGTTCAGAAACTTCTTTTATCTGGAAATTATTGGAACTACGAATTTCGGGACGCGTTTGATTGACACACCCTTGCACTTTCACAAAGTATACACTATATCCATAATACTTAAGAAAAGTAGAAATTTTGTTGTGTATGAATGAAAAATATTAAAACTATAATCCAGAAAATTCAGAGTAGAAATGCGAGAAAGCAAAACCAACTCACCAGTATTTGTCAGTCCGTGCTCAGTGATGTGTGCAGAGTTTAACAAATTGAACACACCCGGTAAAACATAAACATTAACAATATAATAACAGTTTACAAAAACAGATGTTTGACTTGAGATAAAGAAGAATGTCGTTGTCATTGAATTCTAAGAATATTCATGTAAGTTCAATTCATTTAACTGGTTTTATTTTTTAAATACGCCTAGAAATTTAAAATGTAAACAATGCAGTGTCCAGGCCCCTTTAACCATGATTTTCCATCAGGTATAATTAATTTAATGTACATGATTTAGCCTAACAGATTCAGAGGATTGTATTGTGTTTATGTTTACTGACATCACCATAAGAATGCAATACAATATAACACCAAATAAATCAAGATGTATTTGTGAAAAACTGATGTCCCAGTATGGCAGCTTATGGTGAAGGTTAAAGTTTCTCAAATGCATAACAAAACTCCAACGTCAAGGTCAAGAGATCAAAAATATGTTACCCAAAGAAAGAACTTGTGTCAATGGATATATACCTGGTAAATATGAAAGCCCAAGCACCAACCATTCAAAAGTTATGGTGAAGGATAATGATTCTAAAGTGGGTCAAACTCCGAGGTCAAGGTCAAAATTAATGGTTCACAGGGGAAGACCTTGTCAACAAATACACGTGCCAAATATAAAAGCCCTAGCACCAACTGTTCAAAAGTTATGGCGAAGGTTAAAGTTTTTAAGGAAGCTCTAAACACTAATCAAACATGCTTTTTGGACTTTGAGAAAAATATATCATATAAGGGTGCACATATTCAGTGTATCTAGTTCATTTTCAACATAGGGTACCTGCCCTATTTCTGCAGGAAAAATGTTCAAAGACAATGAACTATCTGTGAACAGAAATCGGTGTTGTTTACTTACATCGGAAAAATTAATGTAAATGATGTATTTAATTACTTAATCTTAGTCTAACATAGCATTAAGAATACTTTAATTCATAACAATTTTGTCATTAACTGTAGATTCCCATTTATTCTATTTTTCTTCTAAGGGCAGATCACTCTAGCTCAATAAAACTACCCTACAAATAGTACTCTTTAGTGTGCAGTGTTTTGAGCTTTCTTAAAAGTGGGGCAAACTATAAGGACAAGGTCAAAAATATTACTCCCATGGAAAGGTCTTGTCACGATGAATATGCATGTGAAATATGAAAGCCCTAGCACCAACCATTCAAAGGAATTATGGTCAAGGTTAATGTTTTCTAAAAGTGGGTCTAACTTCAAGGTCAAGGTCAAAAATATTTACCTTCATGGAAAGGTATTGTCACGATAAATACACATGTGAAATATGAAAGCCCTAGCACCAGATGTTCAAAAGTTATGGCCAAGGATAAAGATGGGTAAATTTTTGCAAAAGTGGTTCAAACTTCAAGGTCAAGGTCAAGAGGTCAAATATGTTGGTACCCAAAGGAAGGTCTTGTCACAAGGAATACACATGTGAAATGTGAAAGCCATAACTTCAATCAATCAATTGTTTATAATGCTTAAAAGGACTCATTATTTTTTTCAAATTAATAAAACCTGAATTTGAGGGTTTTTTTACACCCGAACTTTAAAGAGGTATATTGTTGTTACCTTGGTCCGTCCGTCCGTCTGTCACACTTTCTTCTTCCTCAAAGACCTTTTACAATTTAAACAGTAACCAAATCATCTTTTTGGAGATGAAATGTGGTGTCCTGTACATGTGCAATAAGGTTTCAGAATTTTCATTTTCACCCCAGGGGTCAAATGGGGATCAAAAAACGACGTTTTTTTTCTTGTGCAGAAACCCAGTTCCCATAATTGCTTATACATTTTACCCAGTAATCACGTCATCTTTTGGAAGGTAATTGATGGTATTTTGTAGAAATTTCCAGGGAAGGGGTAGTTTTGAGGCAAATATGGCAGAAAACAGCTGAATTGTCAATTGGAGATAAAGATATATTTGGTTAATTCCAAAGTCAATCGAGGTCACCCCGATGAGTTTGAAGAAGACCCCCCCCCTTCTATATAATTTTATATATATATATATATATATATATATATATATATATATATATATATATATATATATATATATATATATATGGTGATTTAGTGCGCGTTATTAAACGCGTTTAGTACCTTGTCTGACATTTGGCAATGACGGTTGATATTTACGTACATCGACGCGAAGGAAAACTAATAAACATGCACCTGTGGCTTGTTTATTCATGAATGTACTTTATTTACATGCAATTTATGGTGAAATAAACATATTCATAAGTTTTTCCTTCAGAAAAATACATAAACATGACACAATTGTTCTTGGAATATACATGAGAAAGTGGAATATAAATTAAAAATACTTAAGTATATTATAGATAAAACCGCTTAAATTGAGGCTGTATAGCGAGTTTTCCAATGGATTGAATTCACGTGTCTTGATGGACCTTATGAGAAAGCTTTGAATAACTGATGTCATGTCTCAGATTAAATGTTTGAGTCAATCAATTAGAATCAATTAAAATATATTTCTGTGAAAAATCAATCTGACTCGTGATCAAGAGATCAGTTTCTAGCTCATTTTGTAATGTAATTTTTCAAACAAAGTTCTTTGCAAAATATCAAGTTAAAACAAATAAAGTTTTCCAATTCCAGTAATACTCATCAAATGAAAAATAACTTGAGGTTATTTTTTTTTAAATTCAAAATTTCCCAAGCGTTAACTTAATTTAATTAATTAAATCTACATGCACCCTATTTGAAGGTGCAAAGATTATTGTAATGTTACTTTCTCGTAAAAAGGCTATAAAAAAGAGAAAACTTATAGTTTCGATTCATTTTTCAATGTTTAATTAATAAATCAGAGTTTTGCTCTGTGAGTATTTCTTTGACTGTGTTCTGTATCTCTAAATCTTATCTCTGTATAAACGATGAATGATCACTAACAAAGTACTGCACGTTTTGTCAAGAAAGGACTTTTCTAGTTTTCTTCAAGTTGGATTTATATTAATTTTAAATTAATTTTTTAGGAAATTCATTTGTAACCCCTAAAAATACATATATTAATTAAATCACCATGTCATTACTCTTTCGGTATAAACTGGTAGGGATATATTGTTTCCTAGAGAAACAATTTAAGCATGTGATTAACAGAAGCTTTTACTATAAATTGTACAAAGGTTTGATTCCATTTCCTAGTGCCTAAGTATATTTCATTCGTAATAAAATATCAATTTGTTAGTTGCATTCATTACAGAATAAAATCCTGAATACCTTTAAGCAAATTAAAAGTATTCATCAAATGTGCACACGTGCTAAATCATGATTGATGGAAATCACCGGAAAAAACATAAAAAGCATTAAATAAGGGTTATGAGAAACCATCAAAGACAAACAAATAAGGAAACAAGCAGAAATTAATATTATTTTGGTCTCGAAAAAACTTTCCCTTGCATTATGACCTCTGTTATCGAGGGGTATAAAAGACCTCCCGTAAGGTTGCCCTTTCACTGAGGAGCGACATGATGTCTCTATTTCCAGCATTACTGGTGCTATGCTGGCTTGGATTTAGTGAAGGTGAGATGTTATTCTTCTCAAAATATATTTTGTATTTTTTGAGATATTTTACGTTTTTTGTACCGATTCAGAAATGAATAACTGGTATAACATTATTTATCAATTGATTTTCTTTTCAGTTTCGCAAATGGATTTTTTGTAATCATGTGTCTATTAAGCCTATACATGATTGTACACTTAAAAAATGTTTTGTTTTTACACTTGGTTCAATTCTTTTTGTCGTTTTTTAAAGTCAAAAATCCATTAAACTAAAATTCTTATTGCTTACAGCTACATTTCCGGGGTGGCAATCCCGGGACGAATGTCCCCAACTTAACTGTCCACGTATTTACATTCCACCAGAGTGTCGCCAATCGGATTACACTTATGTTAGAGGGAGGAGGTGTCCAGCCTGCGACATAGATCTTTGTCGAAGAGACAACAACCGCGGCAACAACCGAGACAGATGGGACAACAACCGCGGTGGTGGCGGTGGAAATTGGGACAACAACCGCGGTGGTGGTGGAGGAAATTGGGATAACAACCGCGGTGGTGGCGGGGGAAATTGGGATAACAACCGTGGTGGCGGCGGGGGAAATTGGGACAACAACCGCGGTGGCGGTGGTGGAAATTGGAACAACAACCGCGGTGGAAGCTGGGACAACAGAGACTGGAACAATCGTGGGAGAAATATGGAAAGTGGTGGTCAATGGGACTCCAACCGCGGCGGTAGGAACGTTGATACATCTCGAAGTGGTAGTATTACTTTTGATAGAACGAGGGGCGGCGTTTCATGGGATAATGAACGTAATAGAAACAGATGGGATAACAATAGAGGTGGATCCTGGGACAACAGCCGCAGTAGCTCCCGTTCACGCTTCGATGACCGCCAAGGAAACTGGGATAGCAACAGAGGAAATTCTGGTGGTTCAGGATCAGTTGATCGAAGAGGAGATAATCGAAGATCCGGAGGAAATCAATGGGACTCAAACAGGAACGACTCTGGAAGAGGTGGTAGCAGATTTAATGGCCCCTCGGGTCCATCAGGATCCAATCGAAATGATCGTCCAAGATTTTAACAATAATTTGATTTTTTTAATTTCTTTTTTTTTTTTTTACTTTTATTACTATTGAGAGATTTCCTTGTGTATTGTATATGTTTTAGTGTGCAATTTTCGATGTAAAACATTTTTTCAGAGTCATGTTCATTAAATGTATTGCAAGCAATTTTTTTTTAAATTCCTATATCTTTATTCAAACAGTTAACACAAGAGAATGTATTGATTTCAAATACTAGTTGTTCATCTTGTGCCTTTTACGAGATTTGAAAAGGAATCATTTAAATATTGATTTATAATTTTCATAAACTTCCCTTGCATGCCTTAATGAATATTTAAATTATTGACCCTCTTGTAAGAAAAAATGATAACCACCTACTTATAAAAAATTGTTGAGAGACTGTTTCTTTCGCATCTTGTCCGGCAAGGTGTGCTAAAATTCTGTGCATTTTAAGTATAAACGAGATTTCTGTTGGAAAATGGTTGACATTGAAGCATTTATCTTACATGAGTGATTACTAGATATATGGTAAACCTTTATTGAATTTTTTACTTTAAATTAAATTCTTCTATCTTGACTATGTCCAAATGACCTTGGGATATGATATAACATAATTTTTCTGGTAACAAGCTACCTTCGTGTAAGTGAAAGGTTATGAAGTTTTTATGACCTGGACAAGAATTTCCCTCTTCCAGTGCCCCTTTGTTTTTAGTATTGTGTTTGGCCAAGAGCTGCCTTCGTCTAAGGCATTTATAAGCGGCTGACTATACACCACTACAAATTTATAGACCAGACAAGAATTTTACTTTCAGTACCTGTGACGTTTACAAAATGACCTTGAAAGTTAATTAAGGTCATGCATGATTTAAGGCCATGAGAAACTTAACCGTCTGAATATTTTATTTAATTTCTCTTGAATTTCACAAGAAAGTTACGAGGAATGTAAGAGTTGGAGAAGGTTTTGACTTCTGTTAAATTAAATTTTGACACTAATTTAAAAAAAAAGAAAAGAAGAGTTGATTGATTTTATATTGTTTTACGGGGCGTAAATTTTTAGAGAATTTTTCACTCATATAGAGACGTCCAAAAAAAAAGTTGAAGATAGATGTTAAAAGAAACCCAACAGACAGCTAGATTGGATTTTATTTTAAGAATGTGACTCTTGCTTTTATGACATTTTTTTTTTGTTGTTGTTGAAAAAAGTTTGGAGAAATCTAATTAGATAGCTTTATTGAAGTATTTACTTGGGGTATTCAAATCATCTGCAAAATGATTAGTAGCGACAAATTTCTATTTACGAAAGATTAATATATTAAGTCTGAAAATAGCTGAAATGATTTTAATCACCCTTTTCTTAAAGGTGTAGAGGTGTATATTTAAAAAAAATCTTCAATTTTTTTAAGAATCTGTGTAGAAAAAAAGAAGAAATTAAAACAAAATTTAAGTACCATGCGTTATATTTGCCTGTAGCTCTAGATATTCTATGGACTATACATTATATATAACGGATATGTACTAATACACTTACATATTTCCTCTATTTGGCATTTAACGACAGACTATTTTCACTACTTAAAGAACTTATTGCATGCTCTTAGTACATCGGATTTTGAATATTTTGGTTGCAAAATTAGAATTTTTTTCTTTCTGAAGAAATGGGCGGGTCTGGAACAACCAACGTTCAAAAGAAACACTAAAAAACGTTCCATTTAAACGATAAATTTTACCACTTCAATGGACATCATTGTATTTTTCAACACCAAATAGTAACTTTACTTAATGATATTACGCTTAATTAAAGAGAGAGAGAAAAAAATCAATAGTGTAAATTATTGATTAGAAGTGATGAAATTTTAAACATGTGCATATTTAAAAAAAATCTTTCACACCACTCAAAATGTGGTACTTAGTGGTGCTTGTATAACTTGATTGAAATCAACTTTTGTTAAAAGATATGCAGCATTTTATTACCTTCTTTCCATACAGATCGTTAATCAAGAGCTAAATATCTTTTAAATTCAAATAAGGGATGCAATAATTTCATATCAGAATGAAAATCAAATGTTGTCTTTTTATTATGCAGTCTTGTCAGCCCATATAATACAAATACGATGGGTTTACAAAAGTTTATTCACTGGGACTATAAAATTATCAAGTACATTTAATGAATTTTTACACACTTATTCCACGTCATCTTTTCTGTCTACAGAAAAAACTGTAAGACATATATGGTTTATCTTTGAAAAAATGTTAGTGTTGTCATTAGCAATGGCATCACTACGCGGCACAGCTAAAACCCGTAGGCATCTGAAGCGTGGATCACCCCAACTAACTAATAAAATAAGAGGAGTCTTTATTTTCTCGAAAATATGTTTTTCTCCGTCAATTCTATCTGAACGATCCACGCTTCAGGTGCCTGTGCTATAACTTTGAGGCTAAGGGAGATAAACTATTTCACGTAAATTTCACATTACTCTAGTGATTCATTCGTGTAATGTGACATAATTGTGCAATAAAAAAATAAGATTTTAAACTCATTTTGTCGAGTTAGTTCAATAGAGAGTGCTAAAAATAAGTGATTAAAATTGACACCGGAAGGGGGGACGCATTTGTCATTTTGCCACAATTAATAGTTTCAATTCGAGGAAAAAAGAGGCATGAACGTTAGAAAATATTTTATTTATGATCAGGTAGGAGAAAAACAATGGCACATAAATATTCAGAGAAAGGACAGACAACTTTCAATGCAGATCTGGGTGTTTAAAGTTAGTAATGTCAAAAGTAGCATTGCTTTCGAGCGCTAGAAATTGAACTCTGATGTGATAATGGACATCAAAATAAAAAAATATATATACATATTGTTGTGTCCTTAGCATCTATAGCAAATTCAAAAGAAAATTTAGTATCAACTTTTCTCCTTATTTTTCCCCAAATACAATGAGTAACCGAAAAACCATATCGATTTTTCTAATACATTATACGCTCCAATTTTGGGGAGTCTTTCTTATAAAACTTTTTTGATAAGTCATAAATTTCATAAAAATGAAAGAGAGAAAAAACTAGATGGTTCTCGTTGCGAGCAACGAGTGGGTCTTCCGTCTGATTTTGGATAAGAATAGTTAAGATCTTGACTGAGATATTCGTCTAAAAAAAGTGAAAGGATGAATATTGTTTAAAACATTATTCTGAGCATCTTTTGTTCAATATTGCTTATCAAAATATTTCCCCTTGTTTGAGGTGTCAAAGATTTAGCATTCTGGCCCATTATGGCCCCTTATTACGTAGCATATGATCAAAATTTTATAATATATAGTTGCAGAATTAAGATAAACATTTTTGCTTCAGTAATTTATAACAAAATATTGATCATTAAAAAGTTATAGATGAAAGACTTTTGGCCCTTCCAGGCCCCTAATTTGTGGGGTCAGCCCCTTTTTCTTGATATCAAATGAAAGGTCTTGTGATTTTGAAGACTATTTGTTCAACAACTATTCAGATATTTCCTTTCGTTTAAGAGATATATTGGATAACAATATTAAGGGGCCAGACCTCCAAGTCCTTAATGGGGATGTCTTGCAAAAATTAAAAGGGTGTATATTGTTTAGAACATTATTCTGAACATCTTTTGTTCAATATTGCTTTTCAAAATATTTCCCCTTTTCGAGATATAAATTTTCAAAGATATAGCATTCTGGCCCCTTCTGGCCCCTTATTACGTAACATATAATCAAAATTTTATAATATATAGTTGCAGAATGTTAAGATAAACATTTTTGCTTCAGTAATTTATAACAAAATATTGATCATTAAAAAGTTATAGATGAAATACTTTTGGCCCTTCCAGGCCCCTAATTTGAGGGGTCAGCCCCTTTTTCTTGATATCAAATGAAAGGTCTTTTGATTTTGAAGACATTTTGTTCAACAACTATTTAGAAATTTCCTTTCGTTTAAGAGATATATAGAATAACAATATTTAGGGGCCAGACCTCCAAGTCCTTAATGGGGATGTCTAGCAAAAATTCAAAGGGTATATATTGTTTAGAACATTATTCTGAACATCTTTTGTTCAATATTGCTTATCAAAATATTTCCCCTTTTCGAGATATAAAGTGTCAAAGATTTAGCATTCTGGCCCCTTATTACGTAACATATAATCAAAATTTTATAATATATAGTTGCGGAATATTAAGATAAACATTTCTGCTTCAGTAATTTATAACAAAATATTGATCATTAAAAAGTTAAAGATTAAATACTTTTGGCCCTTCCAGGC
>NW_026889750.1:9205000-9207500 GCF_033153115.1 Saccostrea echinata
ATTCCAGGTACTCACATAGAATCATTAACATAGTTTTGGTAAAACTTTTCATTTCTTATAAAATATACACATTTTGTATGCCAATTACCAGTTACAACGTAGCGCAGCATGTGTATATGCAGTACAGATATAGTGATACCCATATCAGAAGGATGGGTCCTGAAGAAAATTATCTAAGCAGGCCCTTTGGAAGTAAATTCAGTTGGGGGGGGGGGGGGCACAGCCATACATTTTGAGTTGTGGGGGGGGGGGACTATCAACTGCCCGAAATTCCTTGACGAGCAAAAAAAAAGGTCATCAGACGTTTTTATTGAGGGGGCACAAGCATATATATAGTAGCTATGTTTTCTATAGTAATCTGTATATCGGCAAAATTATTGAAGGGGGGGGGGGCAGCCCCCTTGTTCCTACGGCCATGTTCCTATGGCCATGTTGTTCAAAGAGCAAACTTAGTGAAATATTATTTCTAGTACTTGCACTATGATTAAAATGAAAACCTTTGTGAAATTGGACTATATATGTAGAATTTTGTTAAAAAAATATTTACACAAATACAATTTTTAAGTGAATGTTGAAAATATTGGTATGTTGAAATTACTGGCTAACTCATTTAATAACATAGTTAAAGATTTGGAGTCTAAAACTGAAAGGGGGGGGGGGTCATTGTTGTCATGGTATGAAGAGTGTAAAATGTAAATTTTGGAATATGCAACAACTAAACACCTCAGAGCCATAAAATTGAATCCCCAGAACCAATTCTTCCCCTCAAACTACAAAATATGATTTAACAGTATATATCATTTTACAAAATCCATTTTAGTAAGATTATAAGAAAAAACCCAGATTTTAATAAAAACAGTTCTTTGATTTTTACTTATGTTCCTCATATCTCAGAATTATACCATAATGAATCTACATGGATGTATGAAAATTAAGTTCTATGATTTGAGAAAAAAAAAGCTAAACTCCCTTATGGAGTATTTTGCATAGCACTTCATCATTTTCATGTCAGTATTTTGATAATTCAGAATTGTTATTTTGACAAGAGTGGGCCAATTTAAAATTGACAGAATGCAAACAACTTATCGGAAGCTCAGATGTGTTCAAGTCTCATAATTTATATGTATTGTGAACCGTGATATAATAGAGTCCTCCTGAATTAAAAGACATATAAATTCCATTTTTTTAATTGTAGAGAAACTATCTTACAAAAATGAAAGAAACATGAATATTCAATATGATCGTTGAAAATTTACAAGTAAGCCAAAACAATTTATCATGAATTCATACCATTTCTAAACAATTGGCAAAATGCCAATCCTCAAATTGGGGGTAATTTTTGAATTTTTTAATTAATTTTCATATCTTTTTTTTCAATATTATGGTTACAAAGAAAATGGTAACATTTTTTCTTATCTAACAACAAGTATTTATAATTTAAAGTTCTATATTTGACTTTATAACCCATTGGAATTTGAATATTTTTTTGAAAATTGACAATTTTTAAATCTCTATATCTCAATAAATTATGAAATCCCAAGCTTAATATTTTGCAAAGATAATATTTAGAGTTATATTTTGAAATAAGATCAAAAATTATAATTTTGTAGCTTGGTCTTGTAAGATTTTGGCCATTCAATATGTAATAATTTTGTCAATTCTTCAAACTTGGCATTGTGCCAATTTTTAAGAGTTGTCTACCCTTTGATATGTTGCGTATTTGATTATGATAAATGTCAGTTTTAGAAGAACATAGTCATATGTTACTTTAAAATACCTGAAAGGAAATAAAAATTTAATTTTGAGTAAAATAAATCAAATGTAATTTTTACCATTTTGTTTGACTTATTTAAGTGCATTTGCACTTAAATGTGCAAAAAGAAGGTGGCGCTTCCAATGGCTGCCATGTTGGATGATGGAGAAAATTTTGACTTTTTTGAATTACATGTTATGAAGTCTAACTACCCACCAAATTTCATCAAGATATGACAACCTTCGATATGGACGGTTTTGCATGGTTTTCTCGCGTACTGGCTCTTAAAAAGGTTATTGAACTTATATTGGTGAAGATAGAAACGAACTGACTGTACAATTTCACGAGATAGCGACTTTTCTGTGATATAGGGTAAAGTTCGAAGGGGGGGAGGCACCAAGTAAAACGGAGAACACTGCGGTGGGCCATTTTCAACCGTAGGAATCCCGTTGCTTGGGATGAAAGAAATATGAAGATAAAGAACAGTAATCAAGCTCAAAAGTCCATTGAAACAATACAAATTGGGAGCAGAGCAAACGCGGGCCTCTAAAATCATCAGAGGTGGGATCAGATGCCAGAGAGGTCCACCGTGTGCTACTTGTTATGATCAGGCAAACGGAAAAATCCGTAGATAATTTAGTGTGTAAATAACGACCTAACAATTTGTATGAAAAACGTCAGTCAGCATTCGACTTAAGGATAAGCGAAAAGTGTATTTGCTGACAAAGTCTTTGTAAGACCAAAGAA